>NC_133658.1:842864321-843133065 GCF_037893015.1 Macrotis lagotis | reverse complement strand
ACTCCTCCCTACCCTGTGTGAAGGCAAGAAATATGACATAAACTTTCCACAGGAAATCACCTATAAGTCATGGTGAAAAAAGCATGATTAATAAAATGAAAAAAAGTGCTGCAATAAGCATTTAGACTCCATAAGAGTCTTTGAATAGTGAATATCATTTTTCATCATTACATTTTTCACAGTTGTCTTGGATTACACATTGATCAGAAGAACTAAATCACTCACAGTTTATCATCTTATAATACAGTTGTTATTGTATAAAATGTTGTACTGATTCTGCTTATTTCATAAAGTATTTAAGTTTTTCCAGGTTTTCCTCTGGTCATTTCGTTTAGTACAAGAGAATTCCATCCCTCTCATGTAATACATTCATTCAAAAACTCCCAAAATGATTGACATCCCCTTAATTTCAAAATTTCAATTTGATAATGTGACCTCCCTGATCTCTCTCTCTCTCTCTCTCTCTCTCTCTCTCTCTCTCTCTCTCTCTCTGTCTGGAGGTGGATAGCATTTTCATTATGAATTCTTTGATATTATTTTGGATGACTGTCTTGATCAGAGGAACTAAATCATTCAAAGTTGATCATAATATGATATTGTTGTTACAATGTACAATGTTTTCCTGGTTCTGCTCATGTCACTCAGTATCAATTCATGTAAGTGTTTATAAGTTTTTCTAAAATCTGCCTGCTCATCATTTCTTATAGCACAACATTTCTGCATTACATTCATATACCACAACTTGTTCAGCCATTCCTCAAATGATACACAGTCCAATCTGAGGTTATAAATAGTTTTGTACATGGTATTCTTTTTCCCTTTTTATAATTTCTTTGGGATACCTAGTAGTGACATTGCTGAATCAAAGGCATGCACAGTTTTATACCATTTACATATAGTTTCAAATGGTTCTCTAGAATAGAATGGTTAGATCAATTCACAATTCCACAAACATTGTAATAGTGTCCATGTTTTCAATATTTCCAAAATGTTAGTTTTTTCTGTCATAGTCAATCTGATAGGTGTGAAGTAGTATCAAAAATTGTTTTCATGTATGTTTTGCTCTTCTATACTGATTTAGAGCAATTTATATTGATATGACTAAACAACTTTGAATTCATCTTCTAAAAAACAGTCATTTCATATATTTTGATCATTTATTAATTGGGGAATGTCGTATGTCCTTTCAAATTGATTCAGAGATCTCTCTATATTTTAGAAATCAGACCTTAAAAGGAATTTGCCATGAAACCCTCTCCTCCTCTCCAGTTTTCCATTTTTCTTCTAATCTTAGTTGCATTGGTTTTATTTGTGTAATTTTATATATTTAATTCAATCAAAATGATCCACTTTATGCTCCATGATCTTCTCTATCACTTGCCTGGTAATAAACTCTTCCCTTATTCATAGATCTGACAGGTACAATTTTTCTCCCAATTTCCTTATAATAAGTGTAAATTTATGTGGAAATCATGTACATGATTTGATGGGTATATGAGATCTTGTGCTATACTTTTCCAGTTTTGCCAGCAATTTTTGTCAAATACTGAGATATTGTCCCCAAATCTTGAATTTTTGCATTTGTCAAATACCAGATTATTTTGGACATTTACTTCTATGTATTGTGTACAGAATCAATTCCATAGAATCAGCACTCAATTTCTTAAGCAGTAGCAGATTGTTTTGATGTTTATCACAATGTAATAAATGGTTATCTCCTACTGTTATACCACCTTCCTTTACATATTATTTTTCATTGAAATCCTTGATCTTCATATCCTCTTGTTTTTCCCAGATGAAATTTTTAATATTTTATTTAAATCTATAAAATAACTATTTGGTGATTTGTCAGGTATGTCACTGAATAAATAAATTAGTTTATGTGAAATTGTTGTTTTTATGATATTGGCTTAGCCTAATCATGAGTAATTAATATGTCTTCAGTTGTTTACATGTGATTTTATTTGTGTAAAAATTATTTTTAATTGTGTTTTGGTTAATATTTGGTTGATCTTTATGGGTCAAGTTTTGTGTTTTATATTGTCTGTAGCTATCTTAAATAGAATTTTTCTATTTTTTCCTTCTAGAATTTGTGGGTAATATGCAAAAATGGTGATGATTTGTGAGGATTAATTATACATCCTGTAAATTTTTATTTCATTTTCTTGTCAGTGTACTTACAAACATTTCTAGAACAATATTAAATAAAAATGGCAAGAAATGGACATACTTTTTTAACCTTGTCTAAATTGGGAAGGCTTCCAACTTATTTCCATTACAAATAATGTTTGGTGAAAAGCTCCATTTTTTTCCTGTGGTCTAGAGTTTTTTAATCAGAACAAGTATTTTATTTTGTCTGAAACTTTTTCGACATCTATTTAAATAATCATATGATAGTTGCTTTTCTTATTGGTATAGTCAATTTTACTGATATTTTTCCTAATATTGAAAGAGCACTGAATTCCTGGTATATATCTCATTTGATTATAGTGTAAGGTCACTGTGATATATTGTAATCTCCTCAATACTGTTTTACTTAAAATTTTTGCATTAATATTCATTAAGAATATCGATCTAAATATTTTCTCTATTTTGCTCTTCCTTGTGTAGGTATTGTATTTGTGGCATAAAAGGATTTTGGTAGGATGCCATCATTTCCTGTTTTTTACCAATAGTTTATATTTTTATATTGGAATTGTTATTCAAAGTTTGGGAGCATTCACTTTTGAATCGGTCTGGTTTTGAGAAATTTTTTGAGGCCTCTCATTGAAGGCTTGTTTGATTTCTTTAACTAAGATATATTTATTGTAATTCTGAGAATAGTTACATTTACAGTTGATACCTTAAAAAAATTCAATTGCTGAGTACGATGTTCTCCTGGTTTTACTCATGCTAATCTTTTTATAGCAGAATAGTATTCCATTAAAACCACATGGGACAACTTGTTCAGTAATTTACAAATTGATAAGCATCCCTTCAAATTCAAGTTTTTTACCACCAGAAAAGAGCTGCTATAAATGTTTTTGTATAATTGGGTCTTTTTCTTTTTTTTCATTTTCTTTTTTTTGTTCTTTTCGGCATATAGACCAAGTAGTTGTTATTGTTGTTGTTTGTCCATTCTCAAAGAAGACCATGACATCAGGGAGAAGATGCCATGATAAACAAGTGCATTGGCTTTGAGTGAGGGGAGCCATGCTAAATCATCAACCCCTCTTTCCTCTCCAGAACCATATGATTCGATAGTCACCTATGAATCAGGACTCCTGGAGATTGTCCTGAATGAAAGACAGAGTTAAGTGACTTGTCCAAGGTCACACACATAGTAATTTAGTATATGAAGTTGGATTTGAACTCAGTTTCTCTTGATTCCAGGGCCAGTGCAATATCCACTGTACCACCTAGCTGCCCTGTAGAACTAGGTCAAGGGTATGCATGCTTTATAGCCTTTTTGAGCATTATTCCAGAATGCCCTCCACAATGTCTGAATAAATTCTAATCTCCATCAACAATACATTGCTGTTTGGCTTGGGCCACCTGTATTCATGGTTGTGACTATAGCTCCCAGTATATCTGCACCTGCTGCTTCATCACTTGCCTAATGCCACAGGGATTTGAGAAATGGTTATGAGTGATATCTTTTGTTGTTTTTGTAAATTTAAGTGAGGAGGAGCTACACAAAGTCATCATGATCCATCATGGCAAGACAGAATCAAGACAACTGCCAATGGCTCTAGAAGATGCAGTGGATGACCTTAATGTCTTCTATGTCTAACCAAGCATTTTAATGTCAGCTCCTTTACCTTCTGGAAAAATCTTATTTCAAGTCTTCCAATTCTTTAATACTGTATGATAATGATACTTAAATTGTTTCCTTCCTGCTGCTTGCAATATTTTCTTTTGTCTTTAGAAATTTGGAATTTGACTAAAAGATTTCTGAAAGTTTTCATTTTCCTATCTTTCAGGAAGTGATCAAATGATTCTTTCAACTTTTATTTTCCCTCTGGTTCTAGGATTTCAGCAATTTTCCTTGATAATTTCCTAAAAAATTATATATAAACTTTTTAAAATCATGATACTCTAATTTTTAAAAATATTCTTTTTGATCTGTTTTTCAGGTCAGTTTTTTCCTATTGTAATATTTCACATTTTCTTCTATTTTTCTTTATTGCTTATTGATGTATCTTGAAATAATTATCTTGCAGTTTTCCAATTCCAATTTTTAAGGAATTATTTTTTATGATCAACTTAATCAATTCTTCTTTTTAAGGAGTTTTTCTCATCAGAGAATTTTTGTGCCTCTTTTTACCATTTGGTCTATCCTGTTTTTGAAGGTGTCATTTTCCTTGGTACTTTTATACTTCATATACCCTTTTCATGACTTTCTTGCAGCATTGAAAATTTCCTTTCCTAAATTTTGCTCCATCTGTCTTATTTGATAGGTAAAAATCCTTTTTGAACTCTTTCAGGAATTTTTATTAGTCTTGTCTTCAGTTTACATTTTTCTTCAAATTTGTCCTTGTAGCTTTTTTATTTGACATCATTGTTTTCTTCTGGGTTTTTTTCTTGCTCTTTTCTGTCTTGATAGTGGTGTTTTATGTCAGTTTTTTCTCTGTACTGTGTTGTCTCACAGATCACTTAAAACAGATAAACTATTTCATTTTTTTTGTCACATTATCATATTATTGTCTCATACCAACCTTACACTCTATGAATATCCCCCCAAGTCTCTTGTATATTAACTCAGTGATTCAATCCAGAAACTTTAAAAAATCCCTGACTACATGCCAGATAATATGTCATGGTCTTTTTCCACAATGAAGGATAAACAACAATCTATGTGAGTTTAGTCAGTTGGGCAATACACTTCTCTTTTTTTCTTTTTCTTTTCTTTCTTACTTATGCTTTGATGTTTTTCCCAAATATATCAATATCATTGGAACAAATTTGCATTTTTCAAAGAATCATTATTCCAAGACTAACTAACTATATATTTATATATATATATATATATATATATATATATATACATTTATATTTATATATATATATATGTGTGTGTGTGTGTAGATAGATAGATTAGATAGATTATATGGTGATACTTCTCACTTATTTTTTTCCTCTTAGAATACAGGCATTTTTTCATAAAGTATATACTTATACCATGCATTTTCATGTTATATGTATAATGAATTTTTATTTTTAGATGAATAAAGACATAAATATTTTGAAATTTATGTATTTTCAATTTTAATATGGGAAAAATTGATAGATATAATCCATGTAAACAAAACATCATTGTGATATTTAATAATTGCTGAGTATGAAAGGGACCTAAAACCAGAGTTTAAGAAGTACTATCCTACTATTGATTAATATTTTGATCAATCTTTCCTTATTTTATCTCAGTGACTTTCAGGGCCAAGAATAGAAGGCTAGAAAGAACAATATACCTTGAAGTCATGAAAAACCTGATTTTGAATTCAACTTCATACTGTGGAATTATGGTATGTCAGTTATCTTCTCTGAGATGCAATTTTCTCTGCTTTATAAAGGTGGAGTTAGATTTGATAGCCTCTGCTGATCTTTGAAAAGCAAATTTCATAACTTTGTCCCCTCCACGTAATTTGACCTTTCTGAGACTCAGATTATTTTTCTATAAAAGGAAGGGGTTAGAGCAAGACAACCCAGAAGAAGACAATGATGTCAAAAAAAGAGTTACATCAGATCTAAATCTATGGGTCTAGTACCAGCAGTTACAAGTCTTCCATTATTCCAATCACTGTCACTATAATCCATTGGAAAATAACAAGAGCTCTTTGGAAAAGACAGGTTGTGTTTTTAACAAGACAAAAAAGCAAAAGGAGGCTTCTCTTTATCTTCCTCTGTCTATGCAGTGATTAGTTGCTGCCATTGTGCTCTCTGATTTCCTTTTTTTATAACTTTTCTTTGAGATAAAACATGCCAATTACAATTTTGCATAATTCAGTCTTGTTTTTCTGTTTAACTTGCTAGAGTGAATAACTTTTTTTTTTTTTTTGCTAGGCAATGGGGTTAAGTGGTTTCCCAAGGCCACACAGCCAGGTAATTATTAAGTGTCTGAGACCGGATTTGAACCCAGGTACTCCTGACTCCAGGGCTGGTGCTTTATCCACTACGCCACCTAGCCGCCCCTAGAGTAAATAACTTTGAACATTGATTTCCTGGTTCTGTTTACTTATATTGTATCAGTTTATGTCTTCCCCACACTTTGAATTCACATTTACATTTTTATGATGAAATAATATTCAAACATGTTCATGTATCACAATTTATTTAGACTTTCTCCAATTTATGGACATCAACTATATTTCCAGTTCTTTGCTGTTACAAAAAAAGTGTTAGCTACCTGTCTAAAGAAGAGGCCCCTGGTTCCAGATTTCAAAATACCCCTGCCTAATGGGGGAAATTCTGATGCCATTTTTTGAAAAATCTCAATCTATTGGAGAAGATCATGGGTATAAGACAGAATCAGGAAAAAACCTGCAAGACTTCCACAGTAACAAAGACTTCAGTTGGTGAAGTGAGCACAAGAAACTTTGATAAAAAGACAAGATTTGGAGAGAAAAGATGTTAATGTAACACAGACTTCTTGATTTCAAATTCAACATTGTATCTCATTTTCTCTATTTAATTCAACCAAAACAATTAATTTGTGACATTATGCACCAGGGATTCAACTAGAACTTAGGGATACAAAGAGTTCTTGTCCCCAAGGATCCTATGTTCTACTAACTCTGATAGGGAAGTCATTTTTTGCAGTATTCTTCATAACTTCATTCTTGAATTCTCCAAAAGTACATGGGTACAAAGACAGCCTAGCATTTTAATTAATGATGGTTCATCTGGTAACAAATTGTAACATGACTTCATAAACATCAATAAACCTCATAAATGGTCAGAGATTCTTCATTCATTCTCATAGGACTCTCAGTCTGAGGGAGAAGTATTTCCCCACTTTCAGTATGATCCCACTTTAGTAGAGGAACAATCAATTAATTTGTATAACCCATGTTCAATAATGATGCAGATTTCCCACCATATGAAAATTTCCAACTTAATAAGTTGTGTTCAAAGAAGACTAGTACCTTAGTATGAGGGCTGCCATTCTCACTTTAGGGCTGCTTTCCACCTTTGACATCCGCCTGAGCCACCTGACTCTCACCTGTGACTTGAAGAAGTTGTAACATGCACGGTGGCCACAACTTGGTAAACCATTTCTGCAAGGGGGCTAAACCAGATTGAGAGTAAGCTGAGGGAGTCTCAAGCTCATTGGTGAGTAGGGTGTGTGTGTGTGTGAATGTGAAATCTTCCACTGGTGGAATGGAAGAAAGAGAAGAATTCATTCCAAAGGTATGAAGACAGCTGAAGCAGGTGTTGTAGAATGCTTGGCTAGACATAGAAGACATTAAGGTCATCCACTGCTTCTTCTAGAGCCTTTGGCAGTGTCTTGATTCTGTCTTGCCAGGATGGATCATGATGATTTTGTGTAGCTCCTCCTCACTTAAATTTACAAAAACAACAAAAGATATCACTCATAACCATTTCTCAAATCCCTGTGGCATTAGGCAAGTGATGAAGCAGCAGGTGCAGATATACTGGGAGCTATAGTCACAACCCTGAATACGGGTGGTCCACGCCAAAGAGTCATTTCTCCACTGAAAGAATCAGTGAAATTCAGTAGTCCCCTGGGTGACTGAGCAGCATCTTTAAGGATCACACTGCTCACCATCTGATGTGAGGGAGGGGCTAGAAAAGGTGCCCTAAAAATTGTCTGCTTACTCAACCCTGACCTTGCCATTAGGCTCCTTTCAAAGTGGCAAAGCACCTGGTGCTGATTCTATTCCAGTTGAGATCTATAAGGGGGGGGGGGCTGTCCTTGCTCAACCAAAAACTGATTGAAATTTTACATGTTATATGACATAAAGAATTCAAAGATGCCTCCATTTTTCATATCTTTAAAGGTAAAGGGAATAGATTGTCCTGTGACAATCACAAGGGTATTTCTCTTTTAGTCATTGCTGATAAGATTCTTGCCAGATGGTCACTGCCCTGAGAGCCAGTGTGACTTCAGAGAGGGTAGAGAGCAGTCGATAATGGTGTTTGCTGCCTGACAACTCCAGGAAAACTGCCAAGAACAGAATAGAGGACTGAAAACAACATTTATATATCTGACCAAGGCCTTTCATATCATCAGTCATTAGGGCTTATGGAAAATTAGGTTGAAATTTGGTTGCCTGGAGTTCTTCAATTCGCCATCAATTTCATGATGACATGCATGCCAAGGTTCTGGATAGTGGAAAACAGCTGCTCCTGGCCCCTTTTACTCTTATTCCTTTTTGTCATTTACTCTCTTCTTTCATTTTCCTTTATTTCAACCATCAATTCCATATAAAAATAAGGGATTATTATCCTCACTTTTCTGTAATTGTGCCATATCTGTTCACTGCAACTTAACTTCAAATGGACTGACTTAGGATTCTTCTAGATAAAGGAGAGAAAGGGAGGTACAATTACAGTGCCTGGATTGGAGTTGGAGATACCAGGTCTCCAGAGTATCTCTTTGAAAGAAAAAAGGGAATTTGAATGGGATCGTATCACTTGATTCTATAGAATGATTGAAATCTAAGTTTTGGATGTACCTCATTCCCCCATTCTAAATCAATCCATTAATAAGAAAATCAGCATAGGTTGGCAGGAAACTCCACCAAAATAATAGGAATATCCACCACTCCTCTTTCCTACTGTTGATATCCCAAGGCTGGAAACTGCCCATATCTGAATTAGTTTTCCTTTAGATTCTGTTTGTCTGAAACTACACCATTTTTTGTGATACACACTGTTTGTGATGCACCATACCCAACATGGTGACTGTTTTCATTTGAGAGAAATCAGCTTGGTGAGTTGGGTTGACCAGATAACAACTTCACCACTATGGAGTCAGCTTTGTACTGTCTAAAGGAGAGGCTCCTGGTTCCAGATTTCAAAATGCCCCTGCCTAATGGGGGAAATTCTGATGCAATTTTTTGAAAACTCTCAATTTATTGGTGAAGATAATAGGCATGAGACAAGATGAAGACATGCTACTTTTGGCTACAGTCTTTGTTTGTTTAGTCATCTGCCACTCTTTTAAATAAATCATCATCCTTGGGGCAATTTCAGGGGTCATTATACTGAAATTCCTGACTTTCATGCTTTCATTGATTTACCTTGTCTTGAGTCTACCATTTCGTGATTCCTCTTTCATTCTTTACACTTATTGTGAGCACATAAGAATTTCCAAGTTATCCTGTTCCAGCATCAGAGTCAATTTTATCCATGTCACAGTTGTCATTTGTGTAGTATGTGTGGATGCAATAATGATTGGGATTTCTTAAAATAGGATCTTTCAGGCTATCTTTTGCCTGCTATCCCAAGATGTTAGTCTGAAGTCCATAAACATTTGTGACTCCCACAAATATCCTTCTATATCCCATCTTTTTTTTCTCCTTCCACCCCAACAGTTCTGGCAAGAATATACCCCATCACATTCATATCCTCTTGGCCAATCTTTTTGTTGTGATGCCACCTGATCTGAACCCAATTATCTATGGAGTCAAGACCAAGCCAATTAGGGCTCATGTCCTCCAAATCTTCATAAAAAATGATTCATAGCTTGTGTCATAAAGTCAGTCTTTATTGAACTAGGATTAAAAATATAGGCAATATCAGAACAGAACTCTCAAAGAGCATTGAGGACCTAACAAAATGGTAATCATATCAGTGTCATCTTTTATTCATATTGCTTTTGGCATATAATTATGTTGTCTTATTTATCTTTAAAGTGAAAATTGAAATGTTTCAAAATGTTTATAATTTTTGAAATAATTTTATCTAGATACAGGGAATAAGTAAGATAGGAGTTACAGAGTTCCATTTTACCAAATAAATTTGTGACTTTATATTTATATATCTATACATAGATATGTATACATATCTATGTATAGAGATATATATGACATGTTCTTTGTAATTTGGATATATTGCTGGATAAATATGAATCACGAATACATTGGATGGAGAGAGGTGGTGCAATGGATATATCTGAAATCCTATCTGACAGATTTACTAGTTTGGAAAAAACACTGAAACTCCTTCAGTTTCAGTTTCCTCACGAAAATAATGGGGATAATAGTATCCTCAGAGGATTGTTGTCAAAATCAAATGAACATGAACTGATGCAAAATGAAGTAGCAGAACTGGGAAAACAATTTATATTTTAACCACAATAGTTTGAACACAAATAACCTCAAAAGCCTTTGGCCATCAGAATAAAATTGGTACTTTTTTAAAAAAGGGAACTCAAATTGAATAACAACTGCAAAGTACTTTACAAACCCTAAAGTTCTATGTGATTGCTAGTTGATCTTAAAAGGTCATAGACTGAGAGCCAATATGCTATTTAGAGGCCATTGAAATCAACCAATTTGTTTATAAATAAGGAAATGATAGGCTAGATAATTCAAGTGACTTGCTTATTGGGTCACATAACTGGGGAGTTTCTCAGGTAGATTTCAAACTCGAATATTGATGACTACAAGAACAGTGCTTTATCCAACATACCATCTATTTGCTTATTTTAAATTTTTATTATCTCCTAAGTAAGAGTAGGAACTTATTTAGATTGTTTTCTTTCCAAAGAATTCTTGGTGAGGGATAATGGGAAGATTTAGGCCTTCCAGTACTTTTTTTCCTGGAAAGATGTTCAAAAGATTAAGAGAATCAATGGCCAAGAGCTCATAGATCTGGGAGGCAAATTTAATTCCCATGCAACCTGAATAAAATTCAAGTATTTGAACATACACAAAAGTTGCTTTCTTTTGATTTATCTTCTCTTGGTTTTGATCATGACCTAATAGCTAGAGTCCCAGGTTGAGTCAAAAAGATTTGAGTTCTACCCATCTATGTAGACATGGACAAGTCATTCAACAGTTCTTAACTTCAGTTCCTTATCTATAAAATGATGGAGTTAAACTCAAAGATCTCTCAAGGATATATTAACTTTAAATTTATTATTCTTTGATTCTCTGCCTAGTTTGTATGTTGGGTTTAGTTTATCTCTTGTTACAATTATTTTAATCATCTAGAACATTACCTGGATGTTGAGGGAAAACATGAAGTAGAGGAAGATAAGTTTTGTACAATACAGAGTTGCAGAAGGTGGAAGTCCTGCTCCTATTTTTATGACTTTAGCAAGTCATATAACTTCCTCATAAAGACCTCAGTCTTCTCTGGTATTTGGACCAGATGTTATCCAAGCATCATTCTACATCATCTAAATCTGTGATATTATGACCTGAGTTATAATCTTCCCTCTGACATTTCATGAAGTCTTGTATTCAGATCCACTTATTAGCTATGTCACTCTAAGTAAGACACTTCTCTTCCTTCACTCTCAGCTTCTTCATCTGTAATATGATGATAGGGCATCTACCTTACAGTATTATGGTGAAGATCAGATGAAATATTGTATAAATTTTAGTTATTTTCATTCTCATCATCATCACCACTACCATTATTATTATTGTTGTCATCATCAGTCTACAAAAGTTTAGTGACTTAATTGTTTCTCAGGCATGGAGTAGAACAGTCTCCTTCCAGGCACCTGAATTGAGAGAGTTCTTGAGGTAGTTAATGGCCCAATAGACAGAGTGTTGGACTTGGAATCAGAATGACTAAAGTTCAAATATAGCCTGAGACATCTGCTAATTCTGTGACCTTAAACAAGTAACTTTACCTTTACCTGCCTTAGTTTTCTCAACTGTAAAATGGGAATAATGATAGTATCTTCCTCCCATGATAGTTATGAAGATCAAATGAGTAAATATTCATAAAGCACTTAGCTAGAACATAGGAGGGCCTTCAAAATTTTTATTTCCCCCAAAGCCTAGAATATAGGAGGGCCTTCAAAAATGGTTGTTTCCTTTCTTTCCTCCTGTTAACACTGAATTGGTAAGGAAGGGAATGAAATATTGAAAAGTAAGATATGGTCTCTAAATCTATATTTCCTGGAAGGAGCAAGATTTCCTAGGTGTTTGACAATAAAATTGACCACCAAAGCACAATGAATCTCAATCCATCTATTTTCTCCTTAAAAGGGTTATCTATCCTATTTTGGGGGGGGGTTCTCTGAAGTCATCCCTCTCACTGAGTTGCTAATGAGGGGTAAGTCCTACCATATTGCGGATGACAATGATGATGTTTGTCCTTTGTTCTCAAAGAAGACCATGTCATCAGGGAGGTATGCCATGACAAACAAATGAATTGGATTTGAGGGAGGGAGAAATGTTTTAGTCACCAAATCTCACTTTCTCCTCTGGAGCCTTCTGGGTCCAGTGGCCATATACAAATCAAGATGACTGGAGTTGGCCCAGGAGTTAAGGAAGCAATCAGGATTTAGTGACTTGCCCAAGGTCTCACAGCTATTAAGTACAAAGGATCTGAGGGCAGATTTGAACTTAGATCCTCCTATCTTAAAGGTTTGTCCTTTAAATACTACATCACCTAGTTGCCCCAATGGAATATTCCTTCTCTCACACTTTTTAACATGATATTTTTAGTCATTTTATCAAATGTAGTCTCTGGGATGAATTCAGTAACAAGGTTACTCACTGCACCTTTCAACTTGAAAACCTACAAGCTAAGACCATAGTGGTGAGTGTTGGTGAATGATCTTCTGTTTGCAGATAATCGTGCGCTCAATGCAGACTCTGAAACTCAAATATAACAACGTATGGATCAATTCTCTACTGCTTGTGCTGATTTTGGCCTAATAATTAACTCTAAGCAAACACAGGCACTCCATGAGCCAGTATCACACCTTCCATATGTGGAACCATCAATTGCAGCAAATGGAGAAGCTTTGAATAATGTGGATAAGGTCACTTACTTTGGCAGTGTATTTTTGAGGGAGATACACATTGATAATGAAGTTATATTTGGGAAGCTCTGAAAGAAAGTGTGGAAGAGATTAGACTGACTAACACATTGAAGGTCTGCTGGAACCACTGTGCCTACCTCCTTGATATATATGCCTGTGAATCCTGAACAGTCTATCAGTGCCATGCCAGGACACTGAATGTTTCCATTTAAATTGTCTTAGGAAGATTCTGAACATCATCTGGCAGTATAAGATATGAGACCCTGAGGTCCTTTCTTGAGCTAAGTTGTCAAACATTCAAATATTACTATGATCCATGAGCAAGGCAGGATAGAAAAAGCTCAGAGAAAATGTGAAATGTGTAAGTTTAGAGTAAGTATCCCAGGTGTTCACATGAATTATTTATGCCAGCCTGTAGCAGAGCATTCCAAGCTCATATTGGCCTGATCAGTCACAGTCAGACGCATTCTATCTTCTCTCTTCCATAGTGATATCATTTTGGTCTTCTTCGATAATGAAGGACAAGAATCAGTCAACCAATTAGGAGAAGAGGAGAGAGGGAGATGTCATTTCTACAATGATAAGATTGAATAACAGATTAAATTGTTTAGTAGAAGAGAGTAAAAAGCAAAAAATAACCCTGCAGTTGCCAACCTGGTAATATGTTGTCCTTCCAGTCAGTAATAGGAATATTCTGAAGAGGCGAAGGTTTGCAAGAAAAGGTGGGATGGGAACACATTGTTCTAGGTTTGAATTCTCTTTGGTGGGATTCTAAGGACCCATGCTGGGATCTCATGGTGAGTGTCAACTCCCATTTTGTGTTTCAGTTCTTCAACCTCTTTCTGGCCATCTGCTACTTTCTTCTCTCATATGCTAGGGTTCAGTGACTAATGTCTTCATGATGAATCTTCTTTGAATACACAGCTAAGAGCTCTGATATACTATCAAGCCCAGCCAGGCAATCAGGTAAAACTATTGGGTTAATATAAATCCATTTCTTGCAGTTTTTTCTGATTCTGATTGACTATCCCTTGCCCCAAACAGCTATTTACCTTGAACTTAAATAATTCCTTTTGATGACCATCTATATGTCCCAAATCCAATTCAGAGATTCCCCCCACACATAAACACACAAGGGTGAGTGAGTGGAGAAACAAAGTTCCCCTAAGGGGGCAACTAGGTGGCTCAGTGGCAAGAGCATTGGTCCTGGAATCAGGAGGACCTGAGTTCAAATCTGGCCTCAGACATCTAACAATTACTTAACCATGTGACCTTGGACAAGTCACTTAACCCCTAAATTCCCAAGATGTTCCCTGATTAACATACAAATGAACCCTGGGCAAGTTTTCTTCAACCTTCCCCATTCATGAATTTTGTTATAATTTTCTGATATTTTCTATACAGATTTTGTTTTCTTTTCCCTTCCCTTTTGCTTGAAACTTTCTAAGATGTGGCATTCTTTCTTCTCCCTTCATTTTTCTCATTCCTTCATTTATTTTATTTATTTAATGTTTGATTCCTACTCTATTCATATCCCTTTGCTCATTCTGCTATCTCTTTCTAAGTCCTTTAAGGTGGTGGCTGCTAGAAGGACTTTCATTATCTGTAAAATGAGGTGGAGAAGGAAATGGCAAACCACCCCGATATTTCTGTCAAGAAAACCCTACATGGAGTTGGACTTCTAAGACTCCCTCCACTCAGCTTCTATTTTGACAAACCATCTGTCCAGTCTAGTATATATTATTTCATTTTCCCTGAAAATAAATGTTCTTGGACTGAAAATTCATCCACCTTCTGGGGTCAAAGACTATGATCGGTTAAGGAAGGAACGTTCAGGCAGCCTCTCTATAATCTCAGTGCTCTATACCCCTAGTGCTTAACACAGTACTTGACACATCATAGATTGAGTGTTTGTTGACTTGACTTGAAGAATCTTAGGCACCCTCTTTAGAGTCAGTTTGTCAATTTAGATGCAGTGCAAAGTTTATTAGAATTGGAGTCAGAGAACTAGAATGTGAATTTGTTGTGGTTCAGTCATGTTTAAGTTGTGCCCAATTCTTGTTGAGGATGGAGGAGACTGAATGGGATAAATAACACTAAATGAAGAGGTACAAAGGCCCTGTTTCAATACAGGGAAAGAAGGGAGGAGGTGAAAATGGCCTGAATTCTACTCTCATCAGATTGACTCAAAGAAGGATTGACATTCAGTTAAGAAACTTGTCTTACCTCTCAAGTATTAAAAAGGGAAAGGAGTTGGAGGAGGAAAAGAGGAACTAACAGAAAGAAGGGAAGGAAGGAAGAAGTGACAAAGGGAAAGGGGAAAGAAAGGGGAGGGGCGTTGGATTTAAGAAGGCAAACACACTGAAGGAGGTGGTATTCAGAAACAAAAGGTTGGGGAATATGGATAAGGTGGAAAAAGGGGAAAAACAGAGGGAAGATAGCATGGATGGAGGGCAATAAAGAATTAGTAATTATAACTTTGAATGTGAATGGAATGAACTTTTCCACAAAACATAAGAAAATAGCAGAGTGGATTAAAAACCAGAATCCTACAATATGCTGCTTACAAGAAACTCATTTGAAGTGATACATATAGAATAAAAGGAAAAAGTTGGAGAAGAATATATTTTGCTTCAGCTGAAATGAAAAATACAATCCTTATCTGAGACAAAGCAGTGGCAAAAATAGAACTCATTAAAAGAGATAAGGAAGGAAACTATAGCCTCCTAAAAGGTACCATAGACAATGAAGCAATTTCAATATTAAATATGATATGCACCAAATGGTTTAGCATCCAAATTCTTAGAGGAGAAGCTGAATGAGTTACAGGAAAATATAGACAGCAAAACTCTACTGGTGGGATACTTCAACCTCCTTCTCTCAAATATAGATAAATCTAACCATGAAATAAACAAGAAGGATGATAAAGAGGAAAATAGAATGTTAGAAAACCTAGATGTGATAGACACTTGGAGAAAATTGAATGGGGATAGAAAGGAATCTACTTTTTTCCTGCAGTAGATGGCATTCACACAAAAACTGATCATGCACTAGGGCAAAAAAATTTAGTAATCAAATGCAGAAAGTCAGAAATAATGAATACATCCTTCTCAGACTATAATGCAATAAAAATCACATGCAATGAAGGGCGATAGAGAGATTGATCTTAAACTAATTGGAAACTAAATAACCTCATTTTAAAGAATGACTGAATCAAACAACAACTCATAGAATGAATTAATGATTTCATCCTAGATAATGACAATGATGAGGTAACATAACAAAACTTATGGGATGCAATCCAGACAATTATTAGGGGAATATATTATATCTTTAAATACTTACTTGAATAAAATAGAAAAAGAAGAAATCAATGAACTAAGCATACAACTAACAAACAAAAATTGAGAAAATACAAATTAAAAACTCCTAATTAAATACTAAATTAGAAATTATAAAAATTAAAGAAGAAATTAATAAAATCAAAAGCAAGAAAATTATTGAACTAATAAATAAAATCAAGAGCTATTTTAAGAAAACAAAAATAAAACTGATACATCTTTGGTTAATTTAATAAAAAAAGAAAGAAGAAAACCTAATTACTGGTATCAAATGAAAAAAAGGTAAGTTAACCACAAATGAGGAGGAAATTAAAGTAATAATTTTGAATTATTTTGCCCAATTGTATGCCAATAAATTTGATAATCTAAGTGAAATGCATGAATATTTACAAGAATATGATGTCCAAGTTAAATGAAGAGGAAATCAAATACCTAAATAACCCTATTTCAGAAAAAAGAAATTCAACAAGCCAACATTGAACTTCCTAAAAAAAAATCTCCAGGACCAGATGAATTCACATGTGAATTCTATCAAACATTTAAGGAACAATTGGTTCCAATTCTATATAAACTCTTCAGAAAAATATGGAAAGATGGAACTCTGCCTAACTCTTTCTATGAAACCAATATGGTACTGATACCTAAACCAAGAAGAGTCAAAAGAGAGAATGAAAATTATAGACCAATTCCCCTAATGAAAATGGATGCAAAAATCTTAAATAAATTATTAGCAAACCTATTACAGAAAGTTATCACTAGGATAATACATTATGATGAAGTAGGATTTATCCCAGGAATGCAAGAGTTGGTTCAATATTAGGAAAACTGTTAGTATAATTGACTATATCAATAACACTTATAAGAAATCATATGCTGATCTCAGTAGATACTGAAAAAGTCTTTGATAAAATATAGCACCCATTCTTAGTAAAAACACTAGAGAGCATAGGAGTAAATGAATTTTTCCTTACAATGATAAGCTGTATCCATATGAAACCATCAACAAGCATTATATGCAATGGGGATAAGTTAGAGGCATTCCCAAGAAGATGAGAGGTAAAACAAGGATGCCCACTATTACCACCACTATTCAATATAGTATTAGAAATGTTAACTTCACTGTGAACTCATCCAGTCTTTCTGGAGAGTAATTTGGAATTATACCCAAAAAGCAACAAAAATATGCATACCCTTTCCTTTGATCCAGGAATACCACTAATGGGTCTATACCCTGAAGATATGATGAAAAAGGGTAAAAACATCACTTGTACAAAAATATTCATAGTAGCCATGTTTGTGGTGGCAAAGAATTGGAAATTAAGTGAATGTCCTTCAATTGGGGAATGGTACACCCTAAGAGCAACATGGGGGTGATGATCAACCTTGATGGACTTGCTCATTCCATCAGTGCAAAAATTTTGGGCTATCTGTAATGGAGAATACCATATCTATCCAGAGAAGGAATTGTGGAGTTTGAACAAATTTAGGAAAACAAAACTTATCTTATTATGCAATTTTGCTGTCTCATACTTTATTTTTCTTTCTTAAGGATATGAGTTTTTTCTCTCATCACATTTAACTGAGATCAATGTATACCATGGAAACAATGTAAAGACTAACAGAATGTCTTCTCTGGCATGTGGGGGGGGAAAAGAAAAACTCAAAATAAATAAAATCTTTCTAAAAAAAAGAAATATTAGCTTCAGCAGAACAGAAGAAAAAGAAATCGAAGGAATTAGAATTGGGAAGAAGAAACAAAACTCTCACTCTTTGGGATGACATGATGGTATACCTAGAGAATACTAAAAAATCATCTAAAACTACTAGAAATAATTAGTAACTTTAGCAAAGTCACATGATATAAAATAAACCCAAATAAATCCTCAGCATTTCTATATATTACTAAAAAGATACAACAGCAAGAGCTAGAAAGAGAAATTCCATTTAAAGTAATTTCAGACATTATAAAATACATGAGAGTCTAATTGCTAAGGCAGACTTGGAGACTCTATTAAAACAAGTATAAAACACTTTTCACACAAATAAAATCAAATTTAAATACCTGGGCAAACATCAACTATTCATGGATAGGTCAAGCTAATATAATAAAAATGACAATTCTACCTAAATTAAACTACTTATTTAGTGCCTCACCAATCAAACTTCCAAAAAATTACTTTAATGAGCAAGAAAAAAAATTGTAACTAAATTCGTATGAAGAAACAAAATTTCAAGAATATCCAGGGATTTAATGAAAAAAAGTACAAAAGAAGGTGACTTAATTTTACCAGATCTAAAATTATATTATAAAGCATCAGTCATCAAGACTGTCTGGTATTGACTGAGAAATAGAGTTGACCAGTGGAATAGACTAGGGGCAAAAGAAGTGAAGGAAAAGACTATAGTCATCTGCTATTTGATAAGCCCAAACAGCCCAGTTTCTGGGATAAGAATTCTCTCTTTGATAAAAGCTATTGGGATTTGGAAGTTAATATGGAAGAAACTTGGATTAGACCAACATCTTATACCCTATACAAGATAAGATCAAAATGGGTACAGGATTTGGACACAAAAGGCAATATTATAAACAAACTAGAGGATCAAGGAATAGTATACTTGTGAGATCTATGGAAAAGGAAGCAGTTTATGACCAAGAAAGAGATGGAGAACATCATTAAACACAAAGTAGATGATTTTGATTACATTAAATTAAAAAACTTTTACACAAGCAAAATCACTGTAACCAAGATAGTAGTAAACTGGGAAACAATTTTTACAACTAGTATTTCTACTAAAAGATTCATTTCTAAAATATATTAGAGAACTGACTCAAATTTATATTTAAAAAGCCATTTCCCAATTGTTCAATGTCAAAGGGTATTCAAAGGCAATTTACAGATGAAGAAATCAAAGCTATCCATAGTCATATGAAAAGATTGCTCGAAATCATTGCTGATTAGAGAAATGCAAATTAAAACATCCCTGAGGTACCGCCTCACAACTCTGATTGGCCAATATGACCAGAAAGGACAATTATCAATGTTGGAAGGATGTGAGGAATCTGGGACACTAATGTATTGTTGGTGGAGCTGTGAACTGATTTAACCTTTCTGGAAAAGAATTTGGAATTACACCCAAAGGGCAATAAAAATGAGCATACCCTTCCATCCAGCAATATCACTACTGGATCTATACCCTGAGAGAGCATAAAAAAGGGTAAAAACATCACTTGTACAAACACATTCATAGCAGCTCTTTTTGTGGTAGCAAAGGATTGGAAATCAAATAAATATCCATCAATTGGAGAATGGCTAAACAAATTATGGTATATATACATTATAGAACACTATTGTTCTATTAGAAACCAGGAGGGACGGGAATTCAGAGAAGCCTGGAAGGATTTGCATGAACTGATGCTGAGCAAGATGAGTAGAACCAGAATAACACTGTACACCCTAATAGCAACATGGAAGTAATGATCAACCTTAATGGACTTGCTCATTCCATCAGTGCAATAATCAGGGACAATTTTAGGGTATTTGCGATGGAGAATACCATCTGTATCCAGAGAATGAACTATGCAGTTAAAACAAAGACTACTACCTTCAATTTTTTTTAAAAGTTGTCTTATGTACTATATAATTTTGCTATCTCTAATACTTTATTTTTTTCCTCAAGGATATTTTTTTTTTCTCTCAACACATTCAATTTTGACCTATATATAGCATGGAAACAATGTAAAGATTATCAGACTGCCTTCTGTGGGGGGATGGGGGAAAGGACAGGAAGATGGGGGAAAAGTTTTAAATTGAAAACTTTACAAAAATTATAGGTAGTAAAATATTGTTTTATATTTGGAAAACAAAATATTTTTTTAAAGTATCAAGTGTTTGAGACCAGATTTGAACTCAGGTCCTCCTGGACTCTAGGCCTGGTGCCCTTACCACTGTACTACCTAGTTGCCCCCTACTCAAAATACTAGAGCAGTTTGAGAAATTGAGTATTTAGGTTATTTGAGTGAGCTTCAATATGTATGGTGAAGTACTCTAGTAGGAAGTTAATAGTTGGGGAGGAAAAAAATTATAAGCCAAATATTGAACTCATTGTGGAAGAAGTAAAATAAACTGGAGGCCTGTAGACAATAGCTACTAGAATTTTGATTGAGCAACTGATGTGAATGGGTAGTAGCATGGATCTCAAAGAAAGAGTAGCTACTGAGTAATGGAGAGAACCTGGAAGTAGCTGGAGTATGCCATTCCCTTGTCTGGACCAGGGAACTGAGGAGAATGAGTAAAGGTGCAAGGAGTAACTGGAAAGAGTGGCTATGGAGGCTGTGTCATCAGGGTAGAGCCAGGTTTTAGAAAGGGTTAGCATATGGAAGGAGTAGGAAAGGCATAGATTTAAAATGAAGGGAAGTTTGTTGTGTATGGAACAGACAGTAGAGAAGGAACAGTGGAAGAGGTGAATAAAGTTAGTGTTGGAGGAAAGAGGGAATGGAAATGAAGAATTTAAGTGTGAAATGGCATTTGGATAATAATCTATAGGAGTTCAGAGTCCTTGGGATGTGATGGGCATGATAAGAATGTTCACCATTGAATGGAAGGTACTTCCCTCTACTCTCAAATCAAGGGAATTCCTAAAGTCAAACAGAGGGATATCTCACATATTTATGGGAAAGAATGTACTAAGTACAAGGAAAATGCTGTTTTTCAACTTCACTTGTTGTTTTTTCCTTATATACCTTTTATTTTTAATTATTTGTCCTCTGGTTGATTTGTGAAGGTAAACATATTGATGAGGGTTCATGAACTATGATTTTGGCAGAGGTGTATAAGCAGAGTACCTTCAATTTGGGATAACCTTGTCCCAGGTAGTCCTTTTAGTCACCTGTGGTATTACAAAAACATAGTGTATGACTTAAAGGAGGTTAAGATTTAATAGGGGACTAAAACATGATTCAAATACACATAATATATCTGAATGGAGAAAATTTACAAGAGAAATCAAAGATATCCTTGAGAATATTAGGAAATGTCATATTGACATTTGTCTGCTAAAGTAGGAATTCCATTAGTCTCTTCCAGGAATAAATATAATTGAGCGATCAAACTGACTGGAATATAAATTGATTGTAAGAAAATAGTATGAAGGAAGGCTAGAAAGGTGGGTTGAAACAAAACTTAGATGTTCTTGACTTTTTCAGTAAGGTGAATGATTATGGGCAATCAGGAACTTTTCAAGGCTTTTGAGTAGGAGAATAACATTCTCAGAGCATGTTTACTTTGAAGGCATGAAGAGGGAGGAGAAAGATATTTTGTCTAAGGCAATTGTAATAGTTCAGGTATGATAATGAGGTTTGAGTTATATTGGTATCAATGGGTGAGGGGAGAAGAGAATGCATGAGAAATATGTCATATACTTAGATTTGATACAACTTGAAAAATACATGAATGTGGAGATGTGTGAAGCAGAGGAAAAGTCCAATATGACTCCACAACTTCAAGCCCTAGTCATCCACAAGATGATAGTGTTAGCCACAGAATTAAAGAAGATCAAAGTAGGAACAGGTTTGGGGAAGAAGATAAACATGTTTGAGACATGAGAATATGGTACAAAATTCAGGTGAACTATCCAGAAGGTACAATAGTGGTTAAGCATTGATAGGTAATTATATTACTTCCTTTTTTTCAACAGTCTGAGAATTTATAGGAAGCCTGCTGCCCTCAAAGGTAATATCTGATTTAGCCTCCCTTTCTTTCTCTTGAAGAATATTTGAGAAAATCTGAAAAGTAATTTTTGAGTAATAAATTTAATTTTATTCTCAATAATATATAATTTAATTACTGCATGACATATTAAAACTATAAATAAAATGATAGAATCATAGAATCTCCGAGTTGGAAGGGACCTCAGAGATCATCTAGCCCAACTCATATCTGAACAAATATTTTCTCTAATAATATTCCAGATAAGTAATTATCCATATTCTGCTTAACAAATTTCAGCAATGGGAAACACACTGTCTAAAAGTGAGCCTGTACCAATACTGATCATTTATGATATTTAGGAAGTTATTTTTTATATTAAAATGAAATGTGCTTCCCTGGAGGTTTTAGAAGGTTTCTTCTCCTTCTCACATCTTGGCGACCTCTAGAATTAATCAAATAACTATAAAGGTTATGCAAATTTAGAAACTTTTTTGACTAGAATACTTTCTTAATGGTTGATATTCTGTAATCTTTCATTATGTAAGTCTACCTATATCTTTGCCCTCCCCTATCCATTTAGAACTTAGCATTTTGTGTGCACACTAGAGGACTTATCTTCTTGTTTTCTTGTTTTGTCAATATGGATGTCACTTTCCTTTCCACATTGCTGCCTCCCTGTGTCTCTTTGTGCTCTGCATCTCAACAATAGAAGATCTGTAATCTGAGATACTTCCTACTCTAGTCTCCATATCCCCCTATTAATTCAAGGAACCAAGACCATAGACAACATAGTAACATTTATCTTGTGCTAAAAAAACTGAAAACAATTGAAATAAGCTTTGTCTGTGGCTAAAGAGGCCTAAAGAGTACATTTGTCCTCCCTATCCTACTATGTCCTCCCATAATGTCTTAACTTGGTCAGTGATTTCATTTTCAGCTATTTTTTTCCTTTATATCTCCCTGATCTCTTATTTGGTATCAGTGCTGCTAAGCTTTTTGATACCTCTATTGCAAGAACTGGATTATAACAATTTCTGATGGAGTCCCTTTTAATATGCTCTTATTCATCTATTCAAAGAACTACAGACTAAAAAACTTTCAAGGTTCCATACAAAAGGGAGAAAGGAAGATGTAATTATTAAGTGAGTCATTGCTTTACAAATTGCTTTACAAATACCTTATTTGATTCTCACAAAAACTTTGTGAGATAGTCTAATATTGTCCCCAATTGTGGAAACTGAGGCATAGAAAGGCTAAGTGACTTGAACTCCCAGACTCTAGAACCAGTATTCTATCTTCTATACCACTTAGTTATCTTTAGACAAATGAATCTGAGTGGTCATTTAGTCCAAAATACAAGCAAAAATCACTTCCAAAAATATTCTTGATTATTCTCCTCCACTCAAATGTCTCTGGAATCTTTTGCAGTATCCCAGTCCACTGATAGCTCTAATGGTTCAAAGTTTTATATTTTATACAGGCATAATCTTCTTTTTTCCTACAGATTGTAGCTTTTACTCCTAATTTGAGTCTCGGGGATAAGCAAAAAAAAGTCTAAACAGTCTTTCAAATGACAACATTCAAAGACTTTTAAAATAGTTATCATACTTTGCCTAAGTTTTGACCTTTGACACCTACCTTTTGGCTATTGACATCCAGGTATTAATGGGAACGGTCTAGAGACAGTGGTGTTTCCAATTCTTTGTTGTTTTTCCCAATTAGCTCTCCCAGATCATAACGTGGAGAGGATGGGGGAAAGTAGGACTCTATTGTGTAATTCAGCCTTAACTAATTCAAGGAACTGAATTTGAAGACAAGTGTTGGAATTTTATCAATAATATGTCAAAGATTATAGATTTAGAGCTACAAGGTACCTAAGAGGTCATCAGTTCCAATCTCTTCATTTCACACATAAGAAAACATGTGAAAGGGTCAGAAAATAGATAGACTAGGATTACAAATGCAATAAATGTCTAAGGCAGGATACAAACTAATCTTTCCTCCTTCAAGCCAGATATTCTGTCTGGCCAAAGTGATAGCTACAGAAATGTAGTTTCCAGGTTTTGAACTACAGAACCCTTTAATTTTCTAAACTATTTCATAAAAACTCCATTTTAATATCTGTCTGAATTTGAACTTGAATTTTAGGTACATAGTTATAAACTTAATTCATGTGCTAATATGAAGAAATCTGTGACTTAGAGACAATAACAAAAACAGAGGGACCACTGTAAATAAGAATGTATGAAGAGAAAGGAAGATGATAATACAATGAGCTATATTAGGGGGAAAAAACTGAACTAGGATCCAGAAGACCTGGATTTTAGTTGCTGCTCCAACACAAAATAGCTGGTTATCATTCTGGACGTCTCATTTTAGGAGATTGGACCTGAAATGAGAAGGAGTTAGAGTTAGAAGGAAACTTCTAGTTGTAATATTTTATACAGAAGAAGAGGGGAGATGAGAAATTGAGAAACAGAACATGGTTTAACCCCTTGCCATATAACCTTTGAACCAGAGTTATTTTCCAGAGAACTCATCTCTTTCTGAAATTCTTGGATTGAGGGAGTAGGGTATGGACTTAATTGTACTTCAGGTCTATTCTCATCACACTGAATCACTAACTACCCTATAATGTACTGGGTCTTTTGAGGTGACAAAGAAAGCACTGAAATAAAGAAGGGAAGGTATCTTCCATATAATTGTCATTCTTTCTTAACAAAGATCTTCACAACATGTTCCCGGATTTGCTTCGTCCTAACTCCATAAATGATGGGGTTGAGTGCAGGTGGTACAACTACATACAGATTAGCCAAGAGGATGTGAATGTACCGGGGAATGTTCTGGCCAAATCGATGTGTCATAAAGGAGAAAAATGCAGGTGTGTAGAAGCATAGCATGACACATACATGGGAGCCACACGTGTTGAGAGCCTTGAGCCGGGCATCACGAGAAGGGAGCCGAAAGACAGCTCGGAGGATGAGCATATAGGATGTAGCTATCAGGACCACATCCACTATTATGTTAGAAATCACCATCAACCCATAGATGATATTGACCTTGATGCTTGCACAGGCCAATCGAGCAAGGCCCATGTGTTCACAATAAGTATGAGGAATGATATGATGCCCACAAAATGGCAGTCGCAGAATGAGAAACACAAATGGGGTAACCAGAATTAGGTTCCTCCCAACAACAACTGAAGCTAATATGATGATGGTTTTGTTAGTAAGAATCATAGTATATTGGAGAGGATTGCAAATGGCCACAAAACGGTCATAGGCCATGGCTACCAAAAGAACTGTCTCCATGCCTGTAAACATATGAATGAAGAACATCTGGAGGAGACAACCAGCGAAACTTATTTCCCTTAAGCTGAACCAAAAGATGCCCAGCATCTTGGGAATAGTGGATGTTGACAAACCCAAGTCAATCATTGACAACATAGCTAAAAAATAATACATGGGTTCGTGGAGACTTCGTTCAGTTTTGATTACTAACAAGATGATGGCATTACCCAAAAGTGCAATCAAATACACGAGACAGAAGGGAAAGGCAATCCAGATGTGAATAGCTTCCAACCCTGGGATCCCTAGCAGGAGAAATGAGGAGGGATGAAATTCAGTGACATTCATAGAAGACATACTCCTAGGCGATAATAATAGTCCACAGGAAAGCAGTAGACCTGTCAAGGTCTTCGGGCAGTCAGACCTGGAGAGAGACACAAAGTACATCAGCTTCAATCAACTAATAATAATAATAACAACAGCAACAACAAACATCTCACATTTTCACATTTACACAATATATTGTTTACAAAATGCTTTCCTTTACAACAGCCCAATGTGATATTGAATAAAAAAAATTAGTATGAATTTTAGAAATGGAGAACATAAAGTTTAGAAAAGTTAAATTAATTTTCAAGAATTAACCGAATACCAAATACTTGGAATTCAAACCAGAGTTTGAATACGATTATTTTGATTTCAAACCTAATATTCTTTCTCCAGGTTTTGTAATTTGACTTCAATTTGGAATCAAATTTTATCTTTAGTTCATAACAACTTCTTGACTGTAGACAATTCATTTAACTTTGCTGATTCAGTTTCCTCACCCTGCATAAAATTATTTAAACTACTTAACTAGTGGGACAGCTAGTTTGTGCAATGGATAGAGAAAGGGTGCACTGAGTTCAAATCTAGCCTCAAACACTTGATACTTACTATGTGACTTTGGGCAAGTCACTTTAACCCCATTGCCCCACACAAAATAAAAATTTAAAAAAACTACTTACCTCCTAGGGCTATTGTGTGGAAAGTGTTTTCTTAAAATTGCTATGAAAATAAGATTTATTGTGATATACAACACTATACACTTTTATTATATAATGTATTAATATAATATACTTACTATATATTACTCTCATCATCCAGTTATTATTAAAATACTGCATATTTTTCATTATATCACAAATTGTAAATATACAATTTAATTGTATATTAAAATATGCAATATTTTAATAATAAATAATAATAATAGTAAAAATAATAAATGATCAAGAGGAAATAAATATTTTAAAGGTATTTCTTTCTCCATCCATGGGACATTTACTCCCCTCACATGGTATTTTCAGCCTTTCTTTACATTTTGCCCATTATTAGTGTCAGTATTATTCAACCATTATTCTTACTACTTGCAATAATTCTGACATCAATGTCACATCGTAGTATAGAGGTGACCATAAGTTTTCAAAGGTGATAGATGCTCTTAGAGCACAAATTCTAGGAGTTTTGGCTAAACTGGAAAGTCTTTGGATTCAGATCCAGTAAGAAGATCAATCTTTATTTTTGAGGTATAGCCTAATCACTAGCATTTACAAAATATTTTAAGGATTGTAGATTACTTTACTCTGACTATCTCAATTGATCCTCACAAACACCTCTGGAAACAGCAATACTAACAGAGGTTTTGAGACTTGTCTAGGGTTGTACAACTAGTAAGTATCTGGGGGTATGATTTGAGCTTTGATCTTGCTGCCTTCAAATATAACCCTGCATCAACTATGCCTCTAATCCATATTTGGAGAGGCTCATACAAAATTGGTCACCCACTGATGATAATGACAATGATGACTTATTTATTTATTTTATTCATTCACTTATTTATTGCCATAGCAACTGTTTTATGCCCTGTAATGAATTGCAGTGAAGGACTTCAATGTTTACCTGACAAAAATGAGAGATTCTTGATATAGGTATTCTTATTAGATGAGCAACTCTTTCAGCACATAGGCTGAGTTTTCTAGTCTTCATTTCCACATGCAGAAGCCATTAGATAATAATATGGGGTGAGTGAAAGGCTGAAAGGGTGAACCCAGTGGTTCATTTCTGTTACCCTAGCTCAAGGAATATGGAGGAAAAGATGAAGCAGTGAGTAGAACAGCCTCAGCATTGAATGAACTGCTAGACTTCTAGAAATAACAGTCAATATCCTGCTATTCTCTAAATGGTATGTGTTCAGAAAAGTCGATGTCAATAAAACTGGTTTGATTTTTTTTGAAGAGGGTAGATGAGGAGAAATCAGATATTAATACCTTAAGGTATCTGGAGTTTCTACAAGATAATGACTACATTTTCTACAATATTTGCTTATATTTGATGATGGATATAAAAATTAAGATGGTAAATAGCAAGTACAAGATAAATGAGTGGCAATTTCTATTTCTCACAATTGCTCTTTATTGTTGTCTCTTGCTTTGAGTTATTTCTCCATCTAGATCAAGCACTTTCCTTTCTCTTAACTTCATGCATGATTATTTTCTTCTTATTCTGTTCATTTCCCAGTGATCCCAAATTTAATTTCATCCAAGAAAGAGATAATCTTTGGTGAAGGAGAAGCATAGTATCTTTTAAAGGAAGAATTCTATGTCCTGAAACTCCCTCAGAATCAGGAGATATCTAGTTGGACTCCTTTCTATTTACCACAGACCCTTTTTGTATATTGACAGTTTGATATCATCTTCTGAGAAATTTGGGCTTACACATGTGTATAGATAAATACATAGACATACATATTTATATACAAATATGCTACTATTTCTTTTTTTAAGAATTTTTTTTGCTATGCAAACAGGATTAAGTGGTTTGCCCAAGGTCACACAGCTAGGTAATTATTAAGTGTCTGAGACTGGATTTGAACCCAGGTACTCCTGACTCCAGGGCTGGTGCTTTATACACTGTGCCACCTAGCTGCCCCTATTTCTATAATAGACAATATTTGCTAGCACTGTGGCAAGCACTTTACAAATAGTATGTCACTTGATTCTTACAAAAATCCAGGAAGGTATTATTATTATTATTATTATTATTCCTATTTTATAGATGAGGCAACTGAGACAGAATGAAGTTAATTACATGTCTAAGGTGAGAAAGTTCATATGTGAAGCTAAGTTTGAACTCATTTTTTAACTCCAGACCCAGCTCTCTATTCACTGTGCAGCCTGTATCTATCTACATATATTAAATATACATGTTATATGCTACATATCATAGAATTTTGCTATATATTATATGATATATAAACTATATATACACATGCATAGCATATATACACACTATAATATATAAATAGCATGTGTGTGTATATATATATACAGTCCTGGAAACAGCATCTTGGACAAGGAAAAGTTGCAAACCTAATCTCTTTTTGAGACAAGGACTTGGGGTGGGAAGAGAAAGAAAAGTGCCTTAGTTGAATATTTCTCATAGGATTGAAAGATGTCCCACTCCAGGAAGGTCTCCTGTTTAGGAAATGTGATTTAGAGGTTTTATAAAATGAAAAGCTTTTAGAGAGATCATATTTTTTTAAATAAAAGAAGATGCTGAGGACCAGAGACATTATAACATTTTCTTAATGTAACATACAAAGGAAGGAACAGAGCAAACTCATTTTAGTATCATTGAATTCATCAAGCATTCATTAGGTCCTCACCATTTTCTAAGTATGCTATATACAAAAATAAAACATTATTTGACCTTAAAGGACTAACAATCATTCTGGAGTCAGGATTGGAATACAAATGCTCCCAATCTAGATCCAAATCTTATTTTCAGCCGCATCATCTTGCCTAAGAATCCAGTAGAAGAAAATAAAGCATAATTGAAAAAATAATTGATCAATAAGTTAATAAGTATTTATTAAGTGTCTACTATATATAAGGAACTATGCTAAACCACTAACTTATCAAGAAAGGCAACATATAATTTCTGATTTCAAAAATTCATAGCCTAATAAGGAAGACAACACGAAAACTATTTGCTAATAAGCTATATACATGATATATTGGATATAATCAACAAAGGAAATGAAGTAATATTAAGGGTTATCAGGAAAGACTTTCCATAGAGTATAGGATTTTAGTTGAGCCTCGAAGGAAACCCAAAGTTGGAGTGAGGATTAGAGCATTCCAGGTTTGTCAGCAATTAGCACAAGTGCTGAGAGTCAGTGCAATATCTTGTGTGAGGAACAATAAAGAGACCAGTGTTACTAGACTATAGAATTTGTGTGTGTGTGTGTGTGTGTGTGTGTGTGTGTGTGTGTGTGTAACATAGATACAGACAGAAAAGTTATCAGAAGACTTAAAAAGCAAAGCAGTAGGGATCCAAGTTATAAATGGCATTGAATGTAAAATAGAGGGAATAGGGAGACACTGGAATTTGTTGAATGGGGGGTGACCTAATTAGATTTGTGCTGTAGGAAGAATAATTTAACATCTGAATGAATGATGATCAGAGTAAGGAGAAACTTAAAACATGGAACTAAATATCCCTTGGTCTGGTATATAAGGTCCTTTATTTTAGAGCAAGAAGGGCTCCTAAGCCTAGAATTGTAAGGGACTTCAAAGTTCATTTAGTCCAACCTTCTGTTCTTATGGATGAGAAAAGTGAGACCCAGTGAAGTGTGGTTTACTCAAGGTTACACAGATAGTAAGCAAAAGATGATTTGACTCCAGAGTTAGTGCCTCCCATGTTGAATTTGAGATAGCAGTGTGAAGTTAAAGTGAAGATGTCCTACAAGCAATTTGTAATGAAAACCTAGAACTCTCAAAAGAGATCAAGGTTTGAAATAATAGATTTGATACATATTGAAAAAATTCAAAAATTGAAGTTGTAGGGATGAATGAGATTTCTAAGGAAGAGAGGAGAGTAAAAAATTTAAATGTTCAGAAGGCATATCATTAGGGAGTCTGAATTAAAAGACTGGAAAGTAAAATGATGGTTATGAAATAGGAGAGCCATAAAAATTATAGATTGTTACTGGTGACGTTAAGTGTTTCAGAATACAAAAAGGATGTGGACTAAAAAGTTTACTATTTGTTAATTAGTAGTCACTGGAGATTTTAAGAGGGCAATTTTAATAAAATAGTGGCAAGAGATAGATTCTGTGAGGTACAAGCCAGAGGGCAAAAAAAAAATGAGCATAGTACTGGATAAGGAGGAAGTAGAATGACTGGGTATAATTTTTTTTCAATAAGAGGTGGAAGAAAGGAAAGAGATGAAATGGCAGTCAATGAAGACTATTCGAATATGTTGTTAGGAATGTGCGGAAAAAAGAACAGTGAGGGAGCAGTTGTAGCTCTCAAGTAGATATACTTTTTCGTCCTTCATCCCTAGTTCCCTTTATCCTTTTATCTTTGCTATGATTGTATATGCATGCTATCTTTGCTAAATTTTCAGTAACAAACATTTTTAAGTGCCTAATATATTTAAGCCACTGTGACAGGCACTGGAGATCCTTGAATGAGTTTATATTTTACCACAAAAGGGGGCACACAGCAGAGACAAATTAGGTTAATGCAAACAAAATGTTTGATATTAATTACCTCTTCAGTATAAGAGGTTCCCTCAGTCACTCTTACTCAGATATCTGTAACCCCACTTTTCCTATCCTAGACCTAGATACAGACTCTGCCTTTACTATTCCCTACCTCTTTATTCCCCCCACCCTACCATCCATTCTCTTAGAGAACATTTACATACCTCAATGCCTGCCTCAGGAACAGAACTTGACTGCTTTCATCCAGCATAATGAGGTCCAAACTTCCTTTGTTTTGAAGAGAGTTCTTTTTTCCCCTAATACTGCAACTCCCTGGGGAGCTTCATTATATCTTTCTAAAATTTGTAACATGGGAATGGGAGAATACTTGTCTCCAGGCACAGGAATGTTATTACTACTAATATTCACACTTGGGATTCCTCTTCCCCACACTCAAGCCCTACCAGCCTGAGTATATTTCTTGGATCCTATGAATTCTGTGATTAACACTTATGGCAGTTGGAGGGGAAGTAATGGAGTCAGTGTGAAGCAGGAGGAAGAACAGATACTTTATGGGATTTCATCTCTAGATTTGACTTAAGAAAACACTGACAATACTTTGATATTTTCTTTCCTTTTATTCAATGAAGATGCATTCATTCTCTTCCATCCTGCCCTTGAGCAAAACTCTTATGTACCAGATATTTCTACATCCTAAGAGTTGTAAAGGATCTCAGTAGACATTAAATTCAATGATGAAAGATGAAAGTCATCTATATAGATGACTTTACATATATATATATATATATATATATATATATATATATATATGTAACCTTTCAATTGAAAGTCATTTATTTAGCTTCTGTTTGAAAATTTCCAATCCATGTATAGATCACCTTATAGCAAATGGTATTATCTTGAATCTATGGAGAGTCATCATTGCTTTCCACTTTTCTCTTTTAGGGATCTTTTTTATACCATTCTCTTCACTCAATTATGTCTTTGCTCCTTCTAGATCCTGGAATCTTAATCTAATGACAGTTTTTAAAAATCCTCAACAATCACAATCATTCAAGATTATCCGTGCCCACTTAGTTAAATTTTACACTCTCTCAACATAGTCCTACAAAGCTCCTAGCTAGATAAATTACCCTAGCCATGAGTCTTGGACATAGAATAGTATAAGGTAAAATATATATAGATAAAAATTTTGATAACTGATTTCCTATAACTATAATATTGATATTATTTATTATAATTGTCCTATTTTTAATAGAGAAATGTTGGATATTCTCATTAGTATTGCTCATTTGAACCTTGAGGACAGGTTCATCCTTCCAATTGACCACTGACAAATGGATGTGGACACACATCCATGTGGCCTTTTCTCACTGTCTTCCTTATTTTTTATTGGTAGAGATTTAAAGGGATTGTGATAAATTAAAGGTACTTTTATCCTAGAGTTATAGAATCCTTAATATTGAGGTAGACATGCTCACAAAAATGGTACTTTTCAACCTCCTCAAAAGCCCAGATCACATAGATAACAAATAAAAAACTATAACCAGAATTCCAATGCAGGTCAGTTGATTCTGAATCTATAACACTACTCATCTATACTTCAGAAAAATTGAGCAGGGAGTTGAGTGAAGAATAGATTGTAGTGGGGAGACACATGAATTAGGGGGGTCAATTAGAAGGTTATTGTTGGTTTTTGAGGCTTGAGCTGCACAGGGCCTGAAGTAGGGTAAATGGAGAAGAGACACGTAGGGAGGATGTTGTGAAGATCATAGAATAACAAGAATTGTGAGCCTGGGCAGCTAGAAAGTTCCTAATACTCTTCATATTAAAGGGAAAGTTTGGAATAGGGAATATTTAGGTGGATATGATGATTTCTGTTTTAGATATGATGAATGTGAGAACCAAGGCATATTCAATTCAAGATGTTAAAATAATAGTGATGCAAGACGGCAATTCATAAGAGAAACTAGGAATGAATATGAAAATGTGATAGTCATCTACATAGAGATGAGAATTCATCCTACTATAGATAGTGAATTCAAAATATGCCAAAGTACAAAGCGATTGAAAAGAACTCAAAACTGAACCTTGGGGAAGGCCCATGCATGACATGATAGTGATAAAAATATAGCAGAGGATTGAGAAGAAAATTCTTGAAAAAGGAAATTCTTGAAAACTCAAAGAGAGATTAATAAATGAATATGTTTATCAACAGAATTGAATATTTCAGAGCAGTCACGGAAGAGGATTGAGAAAAAGATCATTTTGGAAAGGTAAAATGAGAGGTTTTTAAAGATAAGATAAATGGATTTGTTTATAGGCCAGGAGAGGATGAGCTAGTAAATAGGAAGAGATTAAAGATAAGAGAGAAATTAGGTGATAATAGGCACAATTTTCTGGAAAAGATGGTAAGGGATGGATCAATCATCCATAGATAATAGGTTGGTATAACCACATAGATGTTGACCAAAAGGATATGGATGTGATAGGGGATGCTATGGCCAAAACGAGAGCAAAAGAAGGAGAAGGGTTTTGGCATAGAGAAGGCTAGATCCCACAGAGGTGGGAACTGCAGATATTGAGTGCTTTGAGAGGAGCATCCTTAGAGGGGAGACAGAAGATGGCCTTGAGTATTTTGGTAATGGAGATGATGAGCAGGATTGCATCCAGAAATAATACGGAAATATTTCTCAGGTCATGGAAACTGCCAACTCTGATGCTGGCAAAGGCTAGTCGAGTCCCACCCAAATAGACTCACAGTAGGTATGGGGGATGATTCTGTGCCCCCAGGAAGGTAGTTAAAATAGGAGAAAACTATGAACTACCTTAGGAAAACCATTATAGCAATGAGCTTTGTGAGTAAGGATCATGCTGTAGTGTAGGGGATTACAAATAGCAACACAGGGGTCAAGCTTCATGGCCAAGAATGAATAAAAAGCTTTCCATGCCTGTGAAAAAATGAATAAAGGGCATTTGGCCAGAAGATTCCAAGAATCTTGGGGATGGTAGCTATGGATAAAATCAAATCCTGACAACATGGGCAGGAAGTAGAACATGGGTTAGTGGAGGCTTTGTTCAGTCCAAATTACATACAAGATGATGATATTTCTCATGAAGGCAATAGGTATAAGGCACAGAAGGGGAAGCCAAGACAGAAATGTGCACCCTCCAGTACTGGAATTTCTAGAAACAGGAAGAAGGAAGGATGGAACTCTGCATCATTCAAAGAAGACATCGTTCTGGGGGCTACCAAAAACCCTGATCATTTCTGAAATATCTTCTATCCAGTAACAATTCACTATCTCCTTTTAGAGTCCTGGAGAATAACAAGAAATGTCAAAATCTTCTATGTATTTAAATTATTCAGCAGAATCTGACAAAAGAAGTATCACCTTCGGTATTCTTTCCCTACCTCCTCTTTTCCCTGTATATTTCAGGAATAATTCCTCAAATAGTCATTTGACAGCTATGGGTCAGCAGCTATTATTTTTTCTCCTTCCCCATGGGTTTAATCTTCAGGACCAGAGAAAGGAATAAGATCAATGGGGCAACTGAGGGAATATTACCTAACCTTAAAACTCTCAGGTTTTTTTTTTTTCCTATTGTGCCACAATCTATATCCAGTCTAAGCAAATAGAGGCATGGCCTTGGGAAGTTAAATGCTTTACCAGTGAGTTAAAATATTTGCAAGTACAATGAATATTTGGGGAGTCTTGTTCTATACCTTGGGAAAAGGAAAAAAGAAATAGAAGATCTCATCTATACTTTTGCAGGTAACACATTGAAAGGAAAATACTCTCTCTGCAGCTGGCTCTTTCTTATATACATGCATTTACACACACTAATAAGGGGTAAAAATAATGAGCTCAATACATCTGGTTTCTAGACCTGATAAAGGGTAAAAACAATGAGCTCAATACATCTGGTTTCTAGACCTGATTCTATCACTGATTAGCTTTGTGACCTAGGGAAAGTTATTTAAATATTATACATTACAGCTTCCCCTGTTATAAAATGATTTGGTCAAATTCATTGACCTCTAAATATGTTCAACTTTAATAGTTTGGGGTTTTTTGGTAAAAAAAAGTCACAAATTAACTATGTCATTCAAAGAAGGTATTTTTATGGGGTTTCCAAAGATCATGGTCATTTCTGAATTATCTTGTAGCCAAGAGTGATAATTTACCATCTCCTTCTGGAATCCTTGAGGAAGGCACTTTCATAGTCTCTTCACAATTCTCAGTCACTCTCTTCCAGCTGATTTAAGTGATATGGAAACTATATATTGAAGAAAAGTCTCCTGCATCAGATTGTGAGATCCTCCAGGGCAGATACTGTGCTTCTGTCTTTTTACACCCTTAGTGTTTAGCATTATGCTTGTCACAGGGGAGGTAAGGCATCTCATTCTGATGTGTCTTTCTTTCAAGTCTTGTGACACTAACATTCATTTGTTTTTTTCATCTGGCAACCTTATTGTAATCTTGGGCTTTTAATTCTGCCTCACCTCTAATATCCAATCAATCAGCAAGTCTGACAAAAGTACATATTATCTCGCCCATATCTAGAAGAAGCTAAGTGGAACAACATATGGCACATTAGTCATATCTAACTCTTTGTGACCCCCATTTTGAGGTTTTCTAGGAAAAGAACTGCAGCAAACCACTAGTTAAACCATTAGCAGGATTTGCCATTTCCTTCTCTAAGATGAAATTGAGGCAAACAAAATCAAGTGACTTGTCCAGGGTCATACATCCACCAAGTGTCTAGGAGCAGATTTGAACTCAGAAAGATGGCTTCCTGATTTATGATCAGGAAAACCTGAGTTCAAATTGTGCCTTATACATTACTAGTTGTTCAACCCTGGAAAATGTTTCAGTTTAATTTTCTTCATATTTAAAATAGGAGAGTCAGACTCCATTGCCACTAAGGACTCTTCTAGCCCTAAATCAATGATGACAAATACCTTCTTTCTAATTTCATTGGCAGATAGTTGCCCTTTCCACTCAGAGACTGTTACATCAGGGAAGTAATGTCATGACATGCACATGAGTCTCATTGGAATGAGGGAGTGATCTGCAGAGACACCATTCTCACTATATCCTCAAGAACCCTATGAACTCACTAGCCTATTAATAAGCAGGATGACTGGTGATAGCCCTGGATACAGTGAACGAATTTTCACAGCTAGGGGTTCTGATAAAGGTCTAATTTTTAAAATATAAATAAATGGGGTAGGAGAATAGGATGGAGAGCAGTACAGTTTAGCAATAATAACTGAAAAAAATTTGAAACAGGTTCTCTGAAAAAGGCTTAATTTCTCATATATAGAGAGAACTGAGTCAAATCTATTTTTAAAAAAGCCATTCTTCAACTTATAAATGCTCAATTTTTCATTTTTTCCAATCAAGTAATTGAAGTTATCTTTAGCCATAAGAAAAAATGTGCTACCTCACTATTGATTGGCAAAATGCAAATTAAAACAATTCAAATTAAAACAATACCTCATACCTATTAATTGAATAATAGGATAGAAAAGGAAATGGCAAAAGTTGGAAGGGATATAAGAAAAATGAAGTATTAATGTATTATTAGAAGAGTTGTGAACTGATTCAACCATTTTGTAGAGTGGTTTGAAACTATCCCCAAGGATTTGAGAAACCAGTCTCTGACTTAGCTATGCTACTAAGAAGTCTGTTTCAAAAAAAGATAAAAACTAAAATGAAAAGTACCTATATGTACAAAAATATATATATTTATAGCACTTCTTTTCCAGTGGTGAGGATTTGGAAATTGAGGAAATGCCCATCAAATAGAAAATGGTTGAACAAATTGTCATATGTGATTTTGATGGAATGCTATTCTGCTGTAGAAGTGATTAGGGATGTTCTCAGCCAACCTGGAAAGGTTACATGAGCTAATTCAAACTAAAATTGTACTGTCTACAAAATAATAGCAACATTGCAAGATAATCAGCTGTGAATAACTTAACTATTGTCAGCAATACAATGATCCAAGATAATTCTGAAGGATTTATGATGAAAAATGCTCCCTCTCCCCAAAGAAAGTACTCATGAAGAGATGAAAGTATACTTTTTTAATTTACTTATTTCTCCTAAAGTTTTTTTGTTTTTAGTAAGGCAAATGGGGTTAAGTGGCTTCCCCAAGGCCACACAGCTAGGTAATTATTCAGTGTCTGAAGCCAGATTTGAACTCAGGTACTCTTGAATCCAGGGCTGATGTTCTATCCACTGCTTCACCTAACCAAGTTTTCTTTTTTTTTTTAATTTATGTTTTCTTTCAACAATCTGACTTACAGAAATGTTTTGTTTCACTAAACTTGCAGAAACCAGATCAAATTGATGGGTAGAAGGGTGGAAACAGGAATGGAGAGAATTTGGAACTCAGTTTTAAAAATGAATGATAAAAATTGTTTTTACATGCAACTGAAGGAAAATAAAATATTAAATAAGATAGGAAAAAACCCCATGCAATTTCTCTGCTAATCAATACTTTTTTCTCTTCAGTTTATCCTCCCTTGGCAAATTTTCAATAACCTCAACAGCAAATCCACATACATGCCATTTGGCCAGTGCCTTTCATAAAATGCCTAAAACTGAAATATGTATTCCAAATATAATCTGATCAGGGTTAAGTGTAATTAGTAACATTTCCTCCTTTATTATAGACATTCTTTTCCCTTTATTTTAAGGTTGGTTTACATTTTTGCTTCCATATTACACTTTTGACTCATTTGTGTTCCTTTAAGATACCTATGTCAGGGGTAGCTTAGATGGTGCAGTGGATAGAACACCAGCCCTGGAATCAGGAGGACCTGAGTTCAAATTCAGTTTCAAGACTTAATAATAACCTAGCTACATGACCTTGGGCAAGTCACTTAACCCTATTGCCTTAAATAAATAAAATTAAAAAAAAAACACCTGTATCTTCTTCATATGAACATTCCTCTTTTTTGTGCTTTAGAGTTGTTTTTATCAAACTATGTATAGGGAACCCTATTCAACCCGCTGATTCAACCTGTAGTTTTCTTTTGGTTTCACATCACAACATAGTTAAGAAACCTTGCTCTTTCTATTGTTTGGGGGTAGAGCACTGGTGTTGTCAATGGGAACAGAGGTATTGGGAAATGGCCAATTCTAGCATTGAGATAACTGCTCTAGGAGAGGAGGTAGCTCTCTCCAGAATCCAACAATTACTTCTATGGGAGTTAGGAGGAAGGTAATCTCTTGGATAGCATATCAAATGATATGAGCTTTCAGGTGCTAATCTGAAGTAAGGGACCAGCAATGTCACATCAAGTAGAAGCACCTGAGGCAAAGTGTGTGGGCACAATTTGTTTGCTAAAAGAGAATGGGCTCCTCCCCTGGGTAATCTGCAATTTCCACATCTTCAGCCCCTTAGGGCTCCAAATCAAAACCCTTTGTGGGATCACAGATCATTTTATAAATCCTCACAACTCTCTTCTATGTATAAACCTCAATACATAACTGCTGTGAATCTCAAAGTCCTGCCTGAGAAAAAAGATCCCAGAACTGCAGTCAAGGCTGGTGAGTCTACTCCAAAAGACGAGTTGGAATGTGCTTGGGATGTGCCCTAGTCATGCAGAGGCAGAGTGAAGTAGATAATTTTAGGTGTGGATAATCAGGAACAATGAGAATGAGGAAGAAAACAAAGATAGATAAGTGGATAAAAGTGTAAGGCTATTTCAATTCTTTTAAACAATAATGTAAAAGATAGGGTATGTAGTTCTTGGACAGGGAAGTGCTTGCCTGTCAGCTGTTCTGCCCATTATAATCCAGTATGTAATTCATGTCCTTAAGCTCTTCTAGTATCCTACCTCCTATGAAGAAGACCATATTAGATATTTTCACTTATCAATCACCTATTTAACCTTGTGTTGGCAAAACAATGCTTAAATGTTCATCCTTTTCATTTTTAAGTCCCTCTCTCAAAAAATTTGTGATTATCCACACTTGCTTTCCTCACATAACCTTATAAAATCACTAGGTAATAGAATTTAGAACTAGAAAGGATTTTAATGATCATAAAGTCCAACACTGTCCCTTAAAAATTCTGAAGTCCAGAGAATGATATGCATTGTCCATGGTCACACATGAAGCCAAAGCAGAACCACTGAGTTGTAAAGAATCCCATGGGTCACAGTGTTCAAGTCATGCCCAAATAAGAATCCACTATCCAAAATGTCTCTCAGATGTTTGCTCATATACCTCCAGTAAAAGAGACCACTCATGATATCTGAACACAGATCATTCTGCTATTGGATATACCTAATTATTAGGAATTTTTTTCTAACAACAAAGTTCATCAATTTCCCTTAACTCAGACTAATTGATATTTACCATTTTTTTTACTAACACGTTAAACCTACTGAGTTTTCCTGACACTTGGTCTGGAATTAATTAATAAATGTTGATTGTATCCCACAAGTATTCCTTAAATACTTACTAAGCATTGGAGATGCAAAGAGAAACTACAAAGCAGTTTTCCAGTAACATTCATTCTACTTGCAGAACGCTCTCAGGGAAATGGGATTAGATATGTGATTTCATTGTCATAGCATCTTCATTTTATTTCATTATCTTAGAATGGTGCTAAGAGTGCTGGGATTTGAAATGACTTGTTTGGGATCACAGAGCTAATATATGTCAGGAGGGACTTGATCTAATGCCTTCCTGGATCTAAGGACCCTTGTGTCTCTCTCTACCTACTGTACTAATAGTTCTTCTATTTACTATGACAGATTGCTGCAAACAGATGCAAAAAAATAATTTCAGAAGTAAAAAGTTATATAATAGAATCAGAAAATGCTTCCCTTGGGAGATGGCATCTAAGCTGAATCTTAAAGGAAGCTAGAGAGTTCAAGAGTGGAGCCACATAGACATGAAGAAGCAAGGTGATGAAGTGAAGGGAGCAAAGATTCCAGATTCATGAAGAATTCAAAAGCAGCTCCAAGATGCTTAATATCTTGTTGACTTGGGATAAATCCCTTAACCTTACCTCAGTATAAAATGGAGACAAGAACAGAATCTATCCTTTAGACTTGTTGATGGATCAAATAAAGTAATTATGAAATGTTTAGCCCAATGTCTGGTGTTCATAATAAGTAACATATAATAGGTGCCTAATAAATGATCATTTCCTTCCTTCCCTGAGAAAAGCAAATGGAACAGTTTAGCAGGTATATGGAGATTACATGAAGGGAAATGGTATGGAAGAAATTTGGCAGGTTAGAGTCAGATTGAAAAGCACTTTAAGAAACTGAATTAGAAAGACTAAGGAATATTTTAACATTTCTCCAGGAGGGAAAGCAGATGGTCAGAATACACCTATATCTTTGTTTAAACCACAGTCATTGGAGCAGATAGGTAGCACAGTGGATAGAGCACTGGCCATTGAGTCAGGAGGACCTAAGTTCAAGTCTGGTCTCAGACACTTAATGATTACCTAGCAAGTCACTTAACTCCATGACCCTGTAAAAAAAAAAAATGAAAACAAATTAACCAGAGGCATCACAGGTATCATTTGACAGAATTTCATTTGATATGCTCAGTGGTTTTCTTCATTTGTTTTGATTAATAAATAAATTATTTGTAACATTTCTGACCTCCCCTAATCAAGCAACCAACATACCTTTTTATTACATATAATTTTCTTCCAAGAAAGCAAATATTTTATGGACTTTGCTTTGATAATGATAGTGATGTTTGTCCTTCTTTCTCAAAGACCATGACATCAGAGAGGTGATGCCATGACAAGCACTTGAATTTAATTTCAGTAAAGTGGTTGCTGTGCTAAGTCACCATCTTCACTTTCTCCTCCAGAGCCATATGGGTCCAGTGACCAGATATGAACCAAGTTGACTGAAGATGGTCCTGGATGAGAGGCAATCAGCATTAAGTGACTAGCCCAAGATCACTAGTAATTCCCATTCTTCTGACTCCAACAGTGGAGTTCTATCCATTGCACTACTTAGTTGCACTTTTCCTTATTTGTTGGAGAAAGCTCTGTTAATAATTTCTATCATTTGTAGCGCAAAGGAGTTCAGAGGAAAAGCACAGGACCACACAAAGATTGCTTGAACTCCTTTATTTCTGTTCACAAGAAACCAGCCAGCAAGGACAAACTCGGCATATGACCTCCATGCTTTTGAGGAATAAGCACAAAGGGGTGAGAGAAGGGGAGAAATGATCCAATCCAAATATTCCAGTCCAAGGCCTTGGGCCCTTTCCATATCCAAATTATACATTGTATGAGACATAGACCCAGTATGATACTAATGGATGATTACTCTGTTAGAACTTGTAAAGTAAGGACATTTTCTGGATTATCTAAAAAGGAATGAAGAACATTTTTGAATGACATTGTAAAGTTAGGATTAAGCCTTGAAAGACTTCAGAGAATATCCTTTGACTAAAAAGGTCCCTAAAAAAGATAAATTTCACAATGTATACATTTAGTTTTGCTAAATTTAACTATGTATATATTCAATTTTGCTAAACACCGATTTGTTTCAACATAATTGATGCTAGGGGAAGGAAATAAGCAATTATTGTACTTGCACTGTAACTAACATTTTTTATAAATACTTCATTTGACCTTCACAACAATTCTCTATCAATTCCCTATTTTACACTTGAAGAAAATGGAGTTAAATGACTTTGCCTAGAGGCACAAAGAAAGAGTCTGAGGCCTGCAGATTTAAACTTCGGTTTTCCTAGTTCAAGGCTCAGCACTCTATCCACTGCACAACCAGTTGACTTTAATATAAGGGAACAATTTTAGAATATTGTGAATCATATATTTGCTTATGTGATTTCATTCCCAAATTGATAACAAGAGGACAGCGATGCTTACTTTCCAAATCTAATGTTATAATTTCCATCATACTTCAGATAACCTTTCTTCCCCCAACACTTCATAATAACCCACAAACTGAACTCTTTCCCCCACTCCCACAAGACAACCTCCAGTCTTCTTCAAGGTAAAGTGAGATATTTATTGTATAAATTTTGATGCAAGAGGATATGTGGGTAACAGAGCATTGGTCTGCATGAACAAATTTAAGTTCTTTCCCCCCATCCTCTGCCATGACCATGACCCTTGGACTGCAAACGCTGCCCTATTACCCAAAACAGTCAATTTTGCCAGTCAGACAATTTGGGCACAGGTCAAGCAGCAGTTTGAGGCTGTGGACAAAGGCTGACATTATTTGTTGTAGCATTTATGTATGACCCATGACTCAAATGATCATTTCTATAAATACTCTCTTCCTTGGTAGGAGATGGATAATTTAATGCATGGCACTTTTGTGAGTATCAGTTGCTGAGAACTATAGAGATAAGAGACATCCTAATCTTCTAACTTTGATCTTCTAAAGATAAGACCATTTTTCTAATAGGACCCTGAAACCTGGTGAGAAAGTCAACTGACAAAGGAACCAGGAATTTCTGTCATATCCCTATCACCACCTTGCTATATAAAAGATTTTGAATTTCTCCAAGGGTGATGTCTAAGACTTCTAGTTAAGATGAGTTATCTCACTTCCAATGAAAAATCATTTGTTCTTTCTTGTCTATTTTATATTCTCCTATACCTATACTTTTTTTTTTTTGTTTTTTGTTTTTTTGTTTTTGCTAGGCAATGGAGTTTAAGTAGCTTGCCCAAGGCCACACAGCTAGATAATTATAGTGTCTGAGACCGGATTTGAACTCAGGTACTCCTGACTCCAGGGCCAGTGCTCTATCCACTACCACCCCTATACATATATTTTTTGTGGTTTCCAATTTGTTATTGATTTTAGATAAATGTTTCTATTTGATATATTTTATGTATATTCAATGTGGTACTAACATCTGCTAAGAAGAGAACATAGTCTTGTATATAGCTTAAGTCATTCCTTCTCCCTTAGGGGATAGCAATCAAGTACATAGCTAGAACCTAAAATATATTTCCCTAGAATAACAATATTTAAAGGGGCAGATTTAAAGGTATGGATATCTAACTAAACACTTTCTCTTTCCAGAATGGCTTCAAACTTATGCTCCTTCACAGCAGTAATCTTTGTGAAGAAGGTGAAGGGGAAGAGATTCCTCTCTGTTCTCCAAATCTTATCTCTTAACTACCTGGGTAAAACAACACACAAACTGCCATAATACCTAGAGAAGTCAGAATGGATAACATTTCATTTGAGAAATGACATAACCTTTTATAGGACCCCAAAACTCAGACAATTATTTAACTGTATGAGTATAGTTAAATCATGAAAATCTCTGTATACCTTAGTTTTCCCATCTCTTCAGGGTTATTATAAGAATATAGTGAATTAATATTGCTAAAGCACTTTGCAAAACAGAGCCATATAAATTGTATTAATAAAATTGTTATAAGCATTTTGTTAATCATTTATCATTGAAACCCTACTCTATTTTATTAAGTAGTACTTATGTTTTAAGACAGAGAAATGTTTTTGCTATAAGATTTTGCTCACCTCTCTATCTCACCTCTTCTCCAAGGCATAAATGAACACAATCAATTACTAATATGATTTATTAAAAATATAAAAAACAATAAAACAAAAACATAAATGGATATTTACAATGTCTCAACTGTAAGAGATTAAAACCAAGAACATCTTTAATAATTACTTCAGCTAAACACCTTAATTCTGAAAACACATTCCTATCTTTCAGTTCTCTCAGGATATCAATTAAAATTTGTTTTCAATGACCCTTTTGATGTTGCTTTTAAAGATGGGGTTAGACATAGTTCTCTCAGTACATAAGTCCTCTTTGTCCTTTTTTTTCTTTGTGTGTGTGTGTGTGTGTGTGTGTGTGTGTCAGTAGGCACATACCATAATGATGCTTAAATTTTCAGTCTATTGCACAGACTGAAACTAAATAGAACTAAATATAATCTATCTTTGTCTGAGATTTCATTTCCTTCGAAAAAAGAAAAACTTCATCAATTATCCCCTGTGGGAGGTTAGTAGCTTCTATGAGAGACTATTTAAGCTTATGTGGCAGAAATACAGCTTCTTAGGAATATCCTATTTGTCTTTCTGTGCCACACAAATCATCTATTAATTATGTTATAGGCAATATAAATAAATATATATGTATATTTGTCCTCTTCCCAAGCAGAATGTAATCTTCTTTAGGTAAAGAATTATTTAATTTTTCTTTTTATATTCCAAGTACCTGGCACATTGTAGGAATTTAATAAATTTTCTTGAGAATTCTCTTGTATTCTCTGTATTCTATTAAGAATGAGTTATATAAGGTTAGTTTGTAACCTGTCACAGCTATTCATTGTGATACATTTCTTGAATTTTATGGATGCATAGCAAATATATCTGTTTCCTTACATGCTCCCCTTGTATGAGAAAATTCATCAAGATAGTATTATTTGGTGATGTCATTAATCTTTAAAATTCTCATTGTAAAAATTCCCTCCACTATTGCAAAATTTTAACTTGCCTTTCATTTTTATTATTAGTTTAGGAAACTGATAAATTAAGATATTTGATCATAATCACTTTGCTAGTATGTATCATACTTTAAACCTGAATTTCCTGGCTCCAAGGCAAGACATTTATGCACTATATTGTACTATGGCCTCTCTCTCTCTCTCTCTACATGTTTGCTTATAATTTATGAACACAAACAGATTGTTTATTTATGAAATGATTTTCTTTGTATTTCTACAGGTCATTAATTGCAAAGGAGAACCAAGTCCAGGTTTCTTCATAGGGATGGGTAGTCTATCTTTGATGAGCAATATTTGCAGCCTCCACTGAAATGCCTTCTTTCAATGGCACTGAATTCCACCCCCTCTATTTTTTACTACTGGGGATCCCAGGACTGGAACATTTCCACATCTGGATTGGATTTCCTTTTTGTTTTGCTTATTTGGTTGCAATCATGGGCAATATCACTATTCTGTTAGTGATTAAGAGTGAACAAAGCCTTCACCAGCCTATGTTCTATTTCCTGGCTATGTTGGCCACTATTGACTTGGGTTTATCAACAGCTACCATTCCTAAGATGTTAGGCATATTCTGGTTCAGTCTAAGAGAGATCCTCTTTGAAGGCTGTCTAGCACAGGTGTTCTGTATCCATATGTTCACAGCCATGGAGACCATTGTGCTTGTGGCCATGGCCTTTGATCGTTATATAGCCATCTACTACCCACTTCAGTATAGTATGATACTTACGAATAAGATTATTGGTATTATAGCAATGTTGGGTATTTTGAGAAGTTTGCTAATGGTGGCTCCATTGGTGTATCTCCTCTTACGACTGCCTTATTGTGGGCACCAAGTTGTTCCACATACCTACTGCGAGCACATGGGTATTGCCCGGTTGGCCTGTGCTAGTATCAGAGTCAACATAATATATGGATTGGTAGATGTTGCTATCATATTTTTGGATGTAATTTTGATTGCAATATCTTATGCTTTGATCCTCTGGGCAGTCTTCAGACTCCCTTCTTGGGATGCACGATTCAAAGCTCTCAATACCTGTGGTTCTCATATCTGTGTCATCTTAGCTTTCTATTCCCCAGCATTTTTTTCCTTCCTTACCCATCGCTTTGGTAAGAATGTTCCTCAATATATCCATATACTCTTGGCCAATCTTTATGTAGTCATACCACCTAGCCTGAACCCTATAATCTATGGGGTCAGGACCAAACAGATTCGTGAGCGAGTATTTAGAATTTTCAGGAAAGATTTACAGTGAGTCAAGAGAAAGGAGAAAAAAGGGTTTCTTTTTTTTCCTGATTTCACTGATTTGAAGCTCTCCTCTCTGTGATTTACCTTATATATACCACTGCTAATCTAATAGTCAACACAAAATCCAATATAATCCAAAATTTTTTCAGTAGTTTTCTATTTTATTAAATCTATTCTTCTCCTCTGGGTTTTCAAAGTCTCTCATATTATCCTACCTACTGAATTTATGTTATATTCCTACTAAACATAAAGCATACTTTAGGGAAGTCTGCTCTATTGACTGTGCAATAAAAGAGAAGATATTTTTGCCATATATTTTTCAGTTAGCAAAAATATGAAAATGAAAAAATGAAAAACAGCAAAATCTTTACAACAAATATACATATAATATATTGTTGCATTGTTCATATACAAAAATATATCTTATTTTGCACTTTGAATTCATTTTCTATCTCTCAAGGCATAGGAATTATGAAAGAATAATAATTTATCAAAACTATACAGTGGTGATACTCGAGTTTTACATGGGTCACTTTGCTCCCTGGTTAAAAATTAAGACCACAAAAATATTGCTCCTTATGTTAATCACAAACCTAGCAGGATAATCTTCGTAGATTAGTTTGGAGTAGAAATATTGTACACATTCCTCTGATAAACCACTAAGGAGATTAATCACTTTCTCTATTCTATATTACTGTGTAACAGTCCAATCTCTCTCATTTCAGTATGACCATCTTGGAGATGGTGTTCTCCTTTAGGTTTATTGGTAAATCCCAGAAAATAAAACTTCATGTATATTTATATTTTTCTGTTATGGTTTTTAACCATGTATTTTTAAGGTTCTTATAATTTTAGGGTTCACAGAATCATATATAATCAAATTTCTTCCAGTATAATGATTAGCCATTTTAAAAATCATTATTTTTAAATCTTTCAGAGTTATCTTTCCAATAATGTTTTACTGTATAATTTTTGAGTTCTCCTCACTTCATCCTTATCCATTCATAAATCATCCCAGTTTCTTTGAAACTATCATTTTCCTTGTTTCTGAAAGCATAATAATTTTCTATTATATTCAATTACTATGAATCATGCCATATTCCCCATTGATGGGCCCTTCTTTTTATGCATAAATTTTTTGTATGTGTAGTGGAAATGCTGAGTCAAAAGGTATATACAATTTAGTAACCTTTGAATATAATTCCAAATACTTTCATGACTAGACCAATTCCTAGATACATTGGGAATATATGGATTGAACTGAAAGGATCTTTTTGTACAAAAATGTTTATAGCAGCTCTTTTTGTCATGTTAAAGAATGATAAATTAAGGGGATATCCAACAATTGGGCAATGATTCAGCAAGTTATGATATATGATTGTGAGGAAATTCTATTGTTATAAGAAATGGTGAGCAGGAGAGTTTCAGAAAAACCTGGGAGCATTCATATGAACTGATACAAGGTGAAGTGAGCAGAACCAGGAGAATCTAGTACACAGCAGCAGCAATATTGTTACAATGATCAAACATTAGAGGTATCTTAATCAATACAATGATCCTTGGCAATTCTAAAGGATTCATAATTAAAAATGCTGTCTACCTCCAGAGAGAGATCCATTGAACTCTGAGTGTGGATTAAGCTATAATTTCTTTGCATTTTATGTTTCTTGCTTCTCATTTTTTTCAAGATGACAAATATGGAAATATGCCCTACATGACTTCAGCTGAAAAAGTGATATCACATAGATTGCCTTCTCAATTGATGTAGTAGGTATAGGAAGAAGAGGATAATTTGAGACATTTTTAAATGAAGACTGGAAATAAATCAAAGAGCTAAAAAGGGAGGGAAGGAATGAGCTAATAAATGAAAAAGAAAACCTAACAAGCAAAATATTTAGAGAGATGAGACAAAAAAGATTATGTTTAATTTAACAGAAAAACAGCAGAAGAATTAGATAGAGAAAAAGAATTAATAAGCAAAACTCCAAAAATAGAGAAATGGATAATGAACTAGTTTGGGTGGTGATGAGGGAAAGGGAAAAACATCTAAAGGTCTAAATTTCTCTTTAGTTAGAATGAATAAAAGTAATCATAAATAAAGCATTGTTATGGAGAAGAGTCAAATGCCTAGGATGTGACAGACATTGTGCTAAGTGCTAAGTATCACTCAAAACACAAACTTACCCCTGGTCTATAGGATTTCACAGTTTATTTGAGGAGAAAACTGGAAAACAGTTATTTACAAACAAGAAATATCAATATAGACAAAAATATAGATGTAAATATCAATATAGGTGATGATGAATTGATATAAAAAAGTTAAATTAGATTTAATGACAGAGGAAATTCACTAGCATCAAGCAAGATCAAGAAAGGGAGCAGATAATGAAAGCTTTAAAAGCAAAACTTTTATATTTTTATCCTAGAGGTTCTCAAGAACCAATGGATTTCACTGAATGTGGAGGTAACATGGTCAAGCTTTGACTTTAAGAAATTCAGTATGATGGTTGAGGGGAAGATGTATACACACAGTGCCTGGAACATGTGTAATTCTTAATAATGGTTTGTTGGTAATCTGGAATGAAAAAAGACTTAAAATAAGAAGACTAATCAGATGGTTATTGCAATAATCCTGGCATGAGGTGAAAAAGACCTGAATGAGTTTAATGACACTGTCAGGAGGTTGAAGGTATAAATGAGAGATGTTACAAAGGTCGAAATGAAAGAACATGGAGAGAAATTGGAAGGGATGAAGGATGAGAGCATGAGAGGAATTGAGGATGACTCTAAGTTTCAGAACTGGCTGACTGAACATTGTTATCCTCAATAGTACTTGGAAAAGAAGGAGAAGGGGAGACAGGGAAGATAATGTTTGGTTTCAAACATGTTGAGTTTAAGATGTCTATGGAACATAGCAAGAGATCCAGTATGAATTTGAAGATACATACTGGAGGATAGACAAATAGATCTGGGAATTATTTGTATAGAAATATAACTGCAATCCACAGTACTTAATTATATTACCAAGTAGGATGGGATGAAAGAAGAAAAGTAGGGTATGGGCTGAGACTTGGGGAGCATCTAGGCATAAGATTTAGCAAAGAAAGCTATAAAGGAGCAGTCTGAGAGATAGGAGAAGGAGAGAACAGTCTCTCTCTCTCTCTCTCTCTCACACACACACACACACACACACACACAGACACACACACACACACACACAAACACACACACACACACACACACACACACACACACACACACACACACACACAGACACCTAAAGAGAATAATCAAGAAAATGATCAATACCATCAAAAGTGGAGGAGCCATGGGGGGTGGGGGGAGGGAAGCAAGAAGGGGAAAATTGTAAAACTCCAAATAAATAAAAAAAAATAAATAAAATAAATATAATAAATATAATGAAATAAAAATAAAAATAAAATAAAAATAATAAAATAAAATTAAATTAAAAATTAAAAATTAAAAAATTAAAAATAAACAAACAAATAAATAAATAAATAAAATAAAAAAATAAAAATAAAATAAATAAATAAAATAAAATAAAATAAATAAAAAATAAGTAAAATAAATAAATGAATGAATAAATGAATTTTAAAAAAATTTAAATAAATAAAAATTCCCTGTCCTTCAGGAGCAAGAGAAAGGAGGAGTCAGGAGGAATCAAAATAAAAATTCAAGGTAAAAATCTATATTACAAAAAATAGAATAAAGCACAAACTTAACTTTAAATATCAATACATTCAACAATTCAAGAAAATGAAAGATAATGACAGATAAAATGTGAAAGCAAAATCCAACAATAATTTCCTTACAAGCTTACAAAAGCTAAGACAAATAAAATAAAAATGATGAGTTGGCACAAAATTTGCTAAACATCAGATTGTTGTTGTTGTTCAGATATATCAGTCCTGTCTGACTCTTTACACATCAAATAGATTCCTCCAAAAAGTAAATGTTACAAAAATATAATAAAACAAAAATGTTCATAACATACAAAGGCATACAAAAATGAAATTCCACAATGCTAAAAGGAAACAAAGACAAAAAATTAAATTTTTAACTTATTCTCCAAAGGAAAAGTTAATTGAATTATAATAAGATATTGGCAGGAGAAATTGATTTTTTTTTCAGTTTGGGACATACCTGGAAGAAAGATAAACAGAGGTGAAAAATCTACAACTGAACAAATCAATGGAGAAACAAGATAAAAATCTTATTGCATGTCATAAATGAGATTTTTAAAGTATAAATATATTCCTTGGCTCAACATAGATTGTATGAAATAAAAATTGAGTGCATATTAGAATACAGAAGGATTACAAGAAAATATAAAATGTAGAAAGAGTAAACAGGTATTAGATACTTTATTATAAAAATTGTAGTCCATTCAAAGAGTACCTAGCTGCTCCTATAGTAATAGCAGTTATCAGTTATGTAGAGGTTTAAGGTTTATTAAAATGCTCTGAAATAGTTTCTCATTTGATGCTAATACCAACCTGGAGTAGTTAAATGTTATTATTATCTTCATTTTACAGATGGAACTATGAAGGCAGAGGTAAAATGATTTGCTCAAGGGCACACAGTAGTGTGAGGGCAGATTGTTACTCAAGTCCTCTTTTCTCCATATCAATTGCTCTATCAACTGTGCAAGTTGGTGATGCATTGAATAGAGCACTGATATTGGATATGAGGTTGAATCCAGCCTCAGACCCTTGACACTTATTAGCTGTGTGATCTTGGGCAAATCACTTAACCCTGATTGCCTCATATCCAGGGCCATCTCATTTATATCTGATCACTGGGTCTAGAGGGCTCTGGAGAAGAAAGTGAGGCTGGTGACAACATAGCACCCCCTAACTCAAATCCAATTTATCTGCTTGTTATGGCATCACCTCCCTGATGTCATGGTCTTCTTCAAGGATGAAGGACAAACATCATCATCATCATCATCATCATCATCATGCAACTTCATTGCATATGTGAATAAAAACTACTATGTAAACAATGAATAATTATGTGGGGAAAAAGGACAATGACAAAGCAATCAAAATTTCAGAGATATAGCTTAAAGTAGTCTTCAGTGGAGGGCCAGTTTGGTGACACAGTGAATCAAGTTCTAGGCCTAAAGTCTTTATGAGTTCAAATCTGGCCTCAGTCATTCTAGCTACATGAACCTGGAAAGTCACTTATCCCTGCTTCCCTCAGTTTCTTCATCTGTGAAATGAGCTGGAGAATGTAATGGCAAAACAATCCAGTTCTTTGTCAGGAAAACCACAAATAGGGTTACAAAGAGTTGGACACAAGTGAAAATGACTGAACAATAACAACAAAAGATCTAAGTATAAAAATTGTATCCCTAAAAACTTATAACAGAAGAGAAAAAATAGAGTATTAATGATTTTAATTTTAAAACTGGAAATCAACAAATGAGCTATTCAAAATAAACACAAGAGGAGATACTGAAAATTAGAGGTGACATGGATGAACCAGAACACAAAAAGTCTATAAAATGATAAAACTAAAGGCTGCTTATTTTGATATATTAAAAAAATTAAAAAGATCACAGAAAATGAAATAAGCACATTAGCAAATAAGTTGGAATCATAACAAAATCAGAAGTAATACAGAATCTACTATTCACAGATTTATGTTATCAAAAATAAGAACTAAAAAGAGAGGGATTCCCTAAAAAATAAAATACCAAACTTCAACAGGGAGTTCAATTTACAAAATTGAAAGAACAAGTATTAGCTCAAGGAAACTGTATTGAGAAGATATCAGCATCTTTTGTAGACAGATGTGAAACATTGCAACTATTTTCATAGTTTCTATGTAGTGATTAGTTTTACTGATTTTTCTTTTCTTCTTTAAAAAAATTGTTGTCAAATGATATGAAAGATGGTTTCTAGAGGAAAGAAATCCAAGCTATCAATAACTTTATAAAATATATATCCTGCCATTAATAATTAGAAAAAGTGAAAACAAAGAACTTAAGAGTTTCTACCTTATATTCATAAATTTAGCAAAATGTGTCAAAAAAAGGAAAATTCTGCAGAGTTTGAAAGGAAATGAGTACATTAATGCCCCTTTGGTAGAACTGTGAATTGGTTCAGTCATTTTGAAAGCAATTTATAACTGTTTCCAAAAAGCTATGTGTATCTTTTAACTTACTTATGCCATTAATTGATTTATATCACTAAGTGATCCAAGAAAGGAAAAGGACACATTTGTAAAAATCTCTAGAAACTCTTTTTTGTGTGGAGGAGGCAAAGATTTGAAGCTGAGGAAGTGCCCATCAATTAATGATGAATAAATATGAATAAGATGGAATACTAGTGGTATGTAAGAAATGATGAAATGTTTTGACATAAATCTTGGAAAATTTGTTTGAGAAGATGTAGTGAGGTAAGAAGAATCAAGAAGACAATTTTGTAGAGACAAACAACTTTTAAAGATTTGGAAACTCTGAATGATACAATAACCACAATTTCAAAGGACTCAATGAAATGCTGCCCATCTGCTATCTACTTAAAGGGAAATGATGGACTAAGAGTACAAATTGAGATATGTTTTCTTGGATGTGTGTCTTGTTTTGCTTGATTATACAAATGTCCTTAAGAGTGATTCCATTTGCTTGACTTCTCAATGGGAAGGAGTGGGAGAGTTAGGGAAGGAGAAAAAGGGCAATTTTTCACATTTGAAACTAAAAATTAAAAATTATATGGGATGGCATTCTGGAAGTTAGAAAAAGTGTGATACTTTGATAGTTTTTGGTGATTAATAAAACAAAAATATCAATAAAAATTTTAAAACCATTCTATTAAAGTTGAATCCTGGGGAGACAAAAAAAATTCCCTGTCCTTCAGGAGCAAGAGAAATAATATTTATAAATACAATTCACAAATGAATTGATGAAAGGATATTTGTAGATATTCACTTTATTCAAAACCCAGCTAACAGCTCTCTCACCAAGTTATATGAAAGTGAAACAGGTAAAACAGGAATGTCTATTTTTCCCTCTATTATTTAATATTGTACAAGAAATACTAGATATAAGTGTAAGAATAGATAAATGGGAACAGTTTGTTCCAAAGTGGCTGAAACAGACACCATGCAGTGTCTAGAGTTTGCTCAGAAACCAAGGTCATTTTTTTGCATTCTGGATCATTACCAGTGATTCTAACTTTTGTCTTGCTATTGGACTTCGCTGAGAAGACTGAAAGACAGAGGGAGACTTCGTGCAATTCTATTTCATTTAAATTCAAAACACATGCAAGTCAAGAAAACAACGTGAAGTTCAGAGAGCTAGGACAATTGCATTATAGACAGGCTATGAACAATGTTATCCCCTTCCAGAGGAAGAAAAAGAAAACAAAACACAAAAAAAGAAAACACCCTGAGTAGTCGCTGATGATGATGACAGATGATGATGATGATGATGATGATGATGATGATGTTTGTCCTTCATTATCAAAGACCAAGGCATAGAGGTGATGCCATAACAAGCAGGTGAATTGGATTGGAGGGAGGGGATGCTGTGTTAAATCACCAGATTCATTTTTCACCAGGGGAGCCATCTGGATCCAGGGGCCAGATCAGGACAACTGGAGATATCATTGGTCTTCTTTGAAAAAAAGGATGAGACCTCGGCCCCCATCCCCACCCCCGACCCTTCTCTCTTGCTCTCTCCTCCCTGCTCCTCCTTCTTTAGACGCAGCAGGAGAGCGAGAGCAAGTGCTGGCGCGAGGGAGTGACTGGTTGCTGGGCAGCCCGGAGGTGACCGTGAGCGAATCGACAGGCTTCGGCATCAGCCACATCCTCAGGGCCCTGACCTCCATCCTGCGTGGATGTCGCCCGGAGCCTCTTGCAGGCTGAGCTGTCCCGGCGGGATTTCCCAGACCAGTGCGGGTATAACTGGAGGCTGGACCAGGTGCGATCCCTGGGGCTGGACCTCAATGGCTTGGCTGCCCAAGGTGTGTGATGGGGCTCCTGTCCCCGCGTCCCTGCCAGCCCTCCCTGGTGTGGACCCTGGCCAAATCCTTCTTTAGACCTTTTCATTGATTCTCTGGGGCCTCAAGGACTGGGAGGCAGTGTGAGTAGGTGGCTTCTTCTCCCAGCGGTGGAACTGGAATGGACAAGCAGCAATCTGAAATTCAGACTTTGAAACTGGATGGTTCAATTATAGAAGGAATAAGTGACCAAGTTCTTGTGGCGGTTGGGATCAGTTTTGCTTTCATTGCTACCCTGATATTTATTCTTTTGAGGCATACAGAACAAAGCATTCACCCAGATAACCAAGAGCATGGGCGGGTGCTTCGGGAACAACTTCAGACAGATCAGGATGCACCTGCTGTGGTTCGATAGCAGTTTTATACTGATATGTCCTGTCCAATCTATTTATACCAGGCTTTTCTTCCTAAAGAAACAAACTGCGGACTTCTTTTTTGTGGTACCTACATTATTGGATATCAGCAATATGGTTCACCTTTAGTTGTCCAATCTGCAGACAAAAGGTTACCTTACTTTTACCAGTTTTTGGTGAAGATACTCAGACTCAGGATGTCTCAGAATTGCATCAAGATATTAATGACTATAATTGGAAGATTCTCAAGCCAGCCCAGATGGATTGTAGAAAGGATTATGGATTTGCCCACTTTACTGAGACATGCATTTAGGGAAATGTTTTCACTTGGGGGCTTCTTCTGGATTTTCTGTCTCAGGAAATTACTTTATTTACCGGGAGCTTTTTTCCTTTCTGATATTGCCCTTGGATTTTATTCCTGGAGCCTTGTTTAGAATTCTAGGATTTCTAGATTATTTTTGGTTATATTTTTATTACTTATATACATCTCCATCATGTATCTAGAAGTGATAACACAAAGACTCAACTGATGAAATAAATGAATGGAAATGGAAAACCATTCAAGGAAAGAATATTTTTACAGGTTCAAAAACATCTTAGGAAATTTTACTAACTGGAACTGTATCAGTGTATTATTGGAAGTTATAATACTGAAGTCAGATTTAAACAATGTTCAATAACTAGCTAGATAAAATAATTGGAAAAGTCACTATATGGGAGAGATTAAGTTAAAAAAAGAATATTTATATATCTTAAATTTACCTATCCCTCAAAACTAAACCAATTGGCTATATAAAAAGTTATTATTAAATATGTGATTTATCCATTGCCTTCCTACATGAAATGTAAATGTTATAATGCATAATTCACTTGTTATATAGTAAACTGCAACAGAAAGTTATTAAATATGCAATTTATCCCCTCCCTTTCTATATGAAGCACAAACATAATGGATAAATTTCTTGTTATAATAAAATATAATATAAAATTTTAAAAATAAGCATCTTTTAGCATTTACTATGTTTTGTGCATTTGCAACATGATATTTGCTTTTCCATTCCAGCATAACTACTTTCCTTGGCTAAAGTTAAAAAGAACTTTTAACCTTGCACAGGATTCATTTAATTCATACTTTGATGTACATAAAACAATTTTTAACAAATTCCAAATTTCATAGTCTAGTTCAGTGCCTTACAAATAGTAATCAATAAATGTTACTTGATTAAGCAAAACACATACATTGCTTCTCAACCAAAGCACTTCATATAAAGAATTGTAATAATAATAGCTTGATCATTTTAAAGGCTAATCATATAACAGTAATTTTTTAAAAAGGGGGAAACTGAATCCATGAAGTTGAATGAAATGGCTAAATCATGGTAGTTGGGTGTAGCTAATATGAATAAAGTCACACTCATGTACTGACTACAAAATATGTAGCTGAATCATAAGCAACACTCATTAAACATTACCAGAAGAGAACCTTCTGTTTCATTCAGTTCAAGTCTGGGATATATTATGCATTGGTGGGATGACAAAGTGAGTGAGACAAATATTTATTTTCCTGAGAGTTATGATTGAGTTTTGTCAAAATAATAGTATGAAGTAGAAGTTAGCTCTAATGTAACAGTGATGACAGATAATGAAAACTATTAACCTTATTGGTGAACATTTATTAAGCCCCTATTGAGTGTAATGCTATCCTTGGCATCAAGAGGGAAATAATCAGAAAATCTTATTTCTCATTTTAAGTTCCATTGTAATTCAAAACCAGAAATCAATTTGATCCTGACTCCAAAATGTCAATATTGATAACTTTATTTTAGTTTTTTCTGTGTTAGAATTGTAATGTAACTGAGTGTTGTAATCTAAGGGAGAACAAAACAGACATGAAAGGTGACATACTTTACCATATTTTGTTAGGTAGGAAGTATTTGGGGATTTATCATTTGGAACAAAATATCAATTTAGCTCTGAAATGTTTTAATACAGTTTTCATTTCTATGTGATAATTTAGGTGAGAGTCTCAAGAGAAAAATGGACTAGATATTTTCTCATTATTGTTTATAAAATTTTAATTCCTATTTTAATTCATCAGAAAAGAGAAGAATGGCAGCTATGAAAATTTTAGCTACACCTATATTTACTAAACTGAGGGATTCTGGAATTCTTCAAGGCAAGAATAAATCTGATTTAGGACATAAAATTGTATTATGCTGCAAAAAAGAGGAAAATTTCAACACTGTGCTCTGCCTACATTGCTCTCTATTTCAATTCTGATAAACATTGATTTTATTTTAAAATTTTGGGTAAAAAGTATTTTTATTACAATTTTGAGACATTTTAAGTATTGAAATATTTGAAACCATATCAAGTTTTAAAAGGACAGTTTAAAATGTATGAACCATCTTACGCTCATTGATTCAATTCTGGTGATGAATATAAAAACATTTTGAACTTAGTATTGTTAAACCTCCAGCCAAGTTAAGTACTTCACTTTTTAATCAGTGTTTGAAAACAATCATAACTCCCATGATTCAAGATAACAATCTCATATCAAGGTGAAGACACAAAGTGTCCCCAGGAGAACATAATAAATCAATAAATTATCTAGGGGGCTCTTGAATACAGTCAGTGGCCTAAAATCATGCTTATTGGTCAGATATCACAACCACCACAATTTCTGGCTTTTCAGTGGTGAATCTTCATTACTGTACCAAGAAAACAAAAAGTGATTTAAATCACTTATTACTATAAGTATTTCTATCTCACAGCATTGTAATGGAGAAATAATGCTTGAATTTAAACTTTGAATTTACATGGGCAAGTAGTTTTCTCTTTTAAATAAAAGCAAAATTTATCTCAAAAAATGAAGTATAAACTAAAAAAAAAGAGTTATAAGAGAAATGGAAGAATAAAAGGAATTAAGAATGCAAAATGGGGAACCAAAACTATCACTTTTTTTTTAGTTTTTGCAAGGCAAATGGGGTTAAGTGGCTTGCCCAAGCCCACACAGCTAGGTAATTATTAAGTGTCTGAGGCCGGATTAAGCTGCCCCCAACTATCACTCTTTTGCAGAAGATGGAGTTCTTGAAAAATCCTAGAGATTTAACTAGAAAAGCTAGTTGAAACAATTCAACAACTTTGGAGGAGTTGCATGAAATAAATTCACATAAATCAGCAGTTAACAGCAAGCAGAGAAAAAGAAACTCAATTTTAAATTACTGCAGACATTATAAAATATTTGTGAGTCTACTTGTAATGACAAACCTCAAAAGAGGATCTCAAGAAACAAAATGGATAATTTTGATACACTAAATTACACGGTTTTTGCAAAAATGAAATTAATGCAAATAAGATTAGAAGAAAATTAATAAACTGGAAAAAGTTTACAACAAATTTCTCTAACAAAGGCTTTATTTTTCAAATATATAAGGAACTGAGTCAAATTTATAAAGAAACAATGAGCCATTCCCCTGGTAATAAGCAATCAAAGGACATAAGTAGGTAGCTTTCAAAACCGGTGCAGCTAGGTGGACCAGATCAGAACAGGTATTAGAGATAAAAGGCACAAATATCACAGAGCTTCTTGACTTTTGGGAGTCCAGAAAGAGAAAATATATTTTTAATAATAGTATGTGCAAAAGACATAGAAGGTGATTTGTACTGTATCTCTTACCCCTAGGAATAAAGAAAATTTGAAAGTAGGAAATGGGGGGAGGCTAGGTGGCGCAGTGATAAAGCACAGTACCTGGAGTCAGGAGTACCAGAGTTCAAATCCGGTCTCAGACATTTAATAATTACCTAGCTGTGTGGCCTTGGGCAAGCCACTTAACCCCCGGGTGTCTTGCAAAAACCTAAAAAAAAAAAGTAGGAAATGAATGGTGTTTTGACTAAACAGTAAATAACAAAGAATTCTAAGAGTAGTTAAGGAGAAAGCATTGTAGATATGGACATAATCTGTGCAAAAATGGAATTGGAGGAAGGTTCATTTCCAAGAAATACCAGAAAGCTGGTTTGACTAGATTGTAGAGTACTTGAAGATAAACCATAGATACAACAATGCTGGAAAAGTAACCTGCAGTCAGAGCTTGAAGTACTTTCAGTACCAAACAAAGGAGATTATATTTAAACCTAAAGGTGATAAGGAGCTAGTAGGTTTCATTGAGCAGAAGCATGACCTGATCAGATATGTGTTTAGAAATATAACTTTATAAACTGATTTCTAAAGTCCCTTCCAACTCTTAAACTCAGAGATTTTTAAGATACCCCATATATCATCTATATCTATATCTATATCTATATCTATATCTATATCTATATCTATATCTATATCTATATCTATATCTCTATCTCTATCTCTATCTCTATATCTATATCTATATCTATATCTATATCTATCTATAACCCTGCATTCATATATCCATACATGTACACACATGCATTCATCTATCCATACATGCATACATACATGCATATATATACACATATATGTATGTATATATGCATACAGTTGTATGGACCCTGAGACAATGTTTGACCTATTCTCCTCAAATGCATTTTCTATAACTGGTGTCCAATACCCTTAAAATACTTATAAGAGTTGTTAGCCACTACAGTTTTTCCAGAAGTTGCATTCAATAGATTCTCTGAACATTGTAATACATAGCTACAAAGAGATACTTAATACTTTGCAGATCCCAGAAACAAGGAAATGTTGATAGGAGATCAGCAAAGGATAGTGGATTTTATTCCTCTGTGTTGGAAAGAATTGGGTTTAAATATTTATATTTTTTCAGGTTTGCATCTCAGTGGGTAGAGCAGTGCACTAGTCTTTTACTGGGAAGAGGTATCTATTTGTATTGTTGAGAGCTGACTATAATCCATAGCAGGTTGTTCCTGAATAACATAGCATTTCACCCTGCTTTTTTCTTGTTTGGATCCCAGGATTGGAAGTTGGATATCTCTGCATGGCTCTCCCTTTTGGTATATATATATATATATATATATATATATATATATATATATATATATATATATATATATGTATGTATATAATTGCACACCTGACATACATTATGGTTCTCTTTTTTTTTATTCAGAAGGATCCAAGCCTCCATGTTTCATTTCCTGGCCATTTTGGTCACCATTGACCTAGGTCTGTACACAATTACCATTCCCAAGATGATGCACATCTTCTGGTTCAGTCTAAAGGAGATTGCTTTTGGAGGACTCAGATGTTCTTCATTCACTTCTCCACCATCATGAAGAGCTTTGGGCTAGTGGCTATGTCCTATAATAGATTGTCGAGGGCCAGCTCCTACAGTGATTTACCCATATTTTTGGTGATTTTTGCCACCAGAGATATGCATGTATTCTTGCTCATTAAATGGATTTGTTGGCTCACCATGAACTCTGACCTAAGATATCCATGGCACCAGAGGTGTTTGGGAAGCTTTCTGATAAGGAAGTTTACAGACTTCAAAGGATAAATACTGTAAATTTAACCCAGGAAGCTATGAAGTGTGTTTTTGTCTAACCTGTCATGTCTGAGATAGGTTTTGTTATAAAAGTCTGAGTATCCAAGAATAAAGCAATAGAGCTTGTTTCACGAGCTTACATGTTGGCATCTCTATTCAACCCGGCTCTAAGTAAATGCCCAGACCCACACCAGAGCTATTGCAGGTGATAATTGATATGTTGCCATCTTCAACCCTTATCAGTGAAATCACAGGCATCATTTCAGAGGTGACTGTACTGAGAAGTCTGCGCATGGTGGCTCCATTAGTATTTCTCCTACTGAGGTTTCCATTCTGTGAAAAATATATCATTCCTCATATCTATTGTGAGCATGTTTATTGCTTGACTAGCTTGTGCCAACATAAGGATCAACATTATATTTGGACTGGGGAATATTTCTGTCTTATTATTGGATATGACTCTGAATCAGTCACTTATATGAGACTCCTCCATATTGTCTTCTGCCCTCCCTTCCCATGATGCCCATCTGAAAGACCTCAGTACTTGTAGTTCTTAGGTCTGTGACATCTTGTCCTTTTCACCCCTTCCTTTTTTTCTTCCTCACCTACTATTTTGGTCCCAACATCCCTCATTATATTCATATCCTTCTGATAAATCTAATTAGTTGTCCCACCTGCTCTCAACCCTGGCATTTATGGGGTTAGGACTAAACAGGTTCATGATAGAGTGATGAATATTTTCCTGAAAAAAAGAATGGTGCTGATAGAGGGGAAAGAAAGATAAATGCTTTTGGATTCATTCATGAAGGGATTTCAATAAACTATCTGCCATAGTAGATAGAAAAATTGACTAGAATTAGCAAGGCCTGGCTCCAAATCCTATTATAAATACATTATTTTGTTAGGTAAATAATGAAACATCTCTGAATTTCAGATTATTTAATCTATAAAACAATAATAGTACTTATCTCCTAGGGTTTATTTATTGAGGATCAAATGAGATAATTTATTGTAATACAATTGATAGTTATCTCCTTAATTTCCACTTCTTTGACACCTCCAAAATACTTATATACTTTGAATATAGTGGAAGATAGAAACATCCAGTGTGTTACTATCACAGTCAAATAAAACTACTGAGTATCAAATGGGAGATTTCAAGCAATTCTTCCCCAAATTATACCTTTGGTTTCTTCTTTTTTTATTTGTTCATATTGTTTTTTTTTTTTTTTTTTTTGTCTTTTTTTTAAAGAATAACATTTTTTTATATGCCTTGAAATCAGGTTGATGAGTTTCAACCCTTTCTGTCTTGGAACAGAACCTTTGGAACAGTACTGCTTTAGAAAAGAACCACATGGCAAATTTTATGATTTTGTCTAGGTAAAGTGTGAGAGAGCTCCATGGTCTTAACTTTTCCTTTCTTTTTCCATTTTTGAATATAGGTCAGAAACTGGAAAGCAAAGACTATGCTTTCTTAGCCCAAGTAATTATAGCACTATTTGGATAGTGGTGGAATGGCAATAATTCTTACTGAAGCACATAACAGGAACTCCTATTTTTTCCATATCCTGAGAGGGGAGTTCATGGACATAATTCTTGATTTCCACCGCCTGTATAAAGAAGAGGGCATTTTGAATTCCTAGCTTGCACAATCCTATTGTATAGTTTTTGTAGTTTAAAAAAATGAGAAATTTCTTGGGTAGCACCAGACTTGAGGTTGTTAACACATGATTAAGTCTTTAAGTTAAAGAATTTGGAATTTTAGTCTCTAAATATAGATCAGATACATGGATGAGAGAGAGAGAGAGAGAGAGAGAGAGAGAGAGAGAGAGAGAGAGAGAGAGAAAGTATTTATTATTTGACATGCACTCTGCTAACTTAGTTGGGATACAATTACAATTATAAAAATTTGTCTTTTTCTGCAAGAAACATATTCTAATGAAGAAAGACAATATATAAAGGAGAATAAGAAGATGGGAAGATACCTGTATTGGGGCAAAGCAATTGAAAAGGAGGAGGAAATGAAGAAGAGTCATCTTATGTGTAAGAGAAAAGGAGTTACTAAATAATATGTTTACTTAAGAGACATAAGAAGGTTACATATAGGTCTTTATTGTACAACTATGGTATCAGTGAGAGTAATGTATTGCAATGGAGGAACAAGAGATCAGGATCTTGCCAGGCCCTAGTCTTCACACTGTAGGTTCATTAATAAGGGAGTTTCTTCCCTGCAATCCAAAGGTTTGTTTTTCTTCTGTGGGGAACTTATTGGTTATTGCGAATTTTTTGTATATTTTGTACCTTTTTATGATCTATCATGTATTTTTAAATATCTTATATGTATTTTTTTACTTTCAAATATAGCTTTTATCTGTGTCTTTGGAAACAGATTCAAGTTGTGTTTGGAAATTTTATGGAATAAATTCTGGAAAGAATCCAGATGATTCAATAAGAATTTAATTTTTTTATCAGTTCCTAAGCTCAGATTTCAACAATATCACTACAGAGTTTGTGAGATTCCAGGTGCCAAGCCATATATAAAATATTGAAATGTTTTGCAATCGTTGCAAATGATTGCAATGATACATAAATGTCAGTTATTACTATAATTATGTTGAATATTTCTCAACACAATAGAGATAAGATAGATAAGAGGAATTAATGGTTTGTGAGAAATCATTTCTTCCACTTTTAAAGTATTCATTTTCTGTCTTGAGAAACTATAAAACATAAAACCAAATTGTTCTCTCTGAATGTTAAAGTTGCTTTAAAATATTTTAAAAATACTTTTCTCACAACAATCATGTAGTATAAATGTTATCAATTCAATTTTATAGCTTATGCAAAAAGTAGATTAAATACCCTGAATCACACAATTAATATATAGACTCCAAAGTTACTTATTCTTTTTTATAGGAAAAAATCCTGGAAAATGATAATACAGATACCACTTCAAGAATTCCTTTTTTAAAAAAAAATTATTTATTTAAGGCAATGAGGAAGTTAAGTGACTTGCCCAAGGTCACCCAGCTAGGCAATTATTAAGTATCTGAGGTCACATTTGAATTCAGGTCCTACTGACTCTAGGACCAATGTTCTATCCACTATGCTGCCTAGCTGCCCCCACTTCAAAACTTCTAATAATAGAAACATTATATCAACCCAAGGAAATGAGTCCTCTTTGAAGAGTTTTATTTCTTAGAAAGATTTTATTCCTATCCAACTAATATCTGATTACAATTTTTACTCATTAATTTTTCCTTCCTCAGAAACCATGTAATTTCTCTACTATTCAAAAGTTTTCAGATATCTTAGGAGAGTAAGAATCCTTATCTTTTTAGTTACTTCAATTTAACCTCCTGTGGTAATTTTTCAATACTATTAATTAGCAATCTATATACACTTTATCCTTAGTGCCTTTCCTAAAAAGCCTAGAATTGAAATCTGTTTTCCAAATATGAACTGGACAGAACTAAGTGTAGTAGGAACATTTTCTTCATTATTATAGACATTCTTTTTCTTTTTAATTTAGACAGGATTACATAAGAATTTTTGCTTCCATGTCATCTTTTTACTCATTTACAATTCATTAAAACTATGTTTTCTTCACAAGAACATTTTAAAACATTCTTCTATTTTCTCTTTTAGAATTGCTTTTATGAAACTATGAAATGCCATCTCATCTGATTTAACAGAACTATAATTAGGAAACTTTTCTCCTTGCATTGTTTGGGGGTAGTGAGTGCACTGGTAGTGTCAATTGACACATATATACTGGGAAGCTGGTCTATTTGAGCACTGAGAGGTCTATCACTCCAGAATCCAGTCATTACTTCTATGGAAGTTGGAAAGGAAGTAACCTCTCCTTAAGAAGTCAGATGACAGGACCCTTAAGAATATAGTCTGAAACAGGAGTACAAAAGTGTCATATTCAGTAGAAGACCCTGAGGCAAAGTATGTGAGCATAATTTATTTGCTACATGAGAAGAATGAACCCTTCCCCTGGGTAATCTATAATTCCTGTTCACCCACTTTAGCTCCAGGGAGATCTAAATTATAACCCTTTCCTTGTGGGATCACAGATTGTTTTATAAATCCCCACTTCTCTATACTCATTATATATAAAACTCAGAAAAATAACTGCTGAGCATCTCAGATTTCTGGCCTGAGAAAAAAGGATCCCAGAACTGCAGTTAGTAAGTAAGAGTTGGGATGCAACTGAAGCCCACATCTTAATCATATTGAGGGATCAAGGTGGAGAGAAGTGAGTAGATGAGTTTAGACTTGGCTAGATAAGGGTAAAGAGGCTAGGGAAGAAAACCAGTATAAATAAATGGGTATAGCTATGAATAAGATATTTATATTCTCTTACACAGTGACACAAAGCACTTAGACAAATATTAAAAGGTTGTCATTCTATTCTTGGGCAAAGGAAATGCTTGGAGGGTAATCTACTCTGCTCACTCCTATCCAATATGTAGTTCATCTCCTTAAGATCTACTAGTATCCCACCTGAAATGAAGATGAACGTGCCTGGTATTTTTACTGGTCAAGCTGTAACCCATTTATCCTTGGATTTCTGAAACAAGTATAGACACTTAACATGTCCATCCTTTTTTTAAACCCCCCATCTCAAAAAAAAATTGTGGTTATCAATACTTAATGTTGTCTCATAAGATCAGAGATTATAGGATTTAGAAGTAGAAAGGATCTTGATCATAAAATCCAACACTGTTCCTTAAAAACAAGGAACTCTAGAGAAGTCTAGAGAAGTGATATGAGTTGCCTAGGATCAAACAAGATAACAGAACAATACCTCTGAATTGAAAGAGATCCAATGGGGGGGGGCAGCTAGGTGGCACAGTGGATAGAGCACTCACCCTGCAGTCAGGAGGACCTGAGTTCAAATCCGAGCTCAGACAATAATAATTAACTAGCTGTGTAACCTTGGGCAAGTCACTTAACCCCATTGCCTTACCAAAAAAAAAAAAAAACCCAAAAAGAAGGAGATCCAATGGGCCATATTGTTTATCATACTCAAATAAGAATTCACTTTCCAGAATATCTGAGAAGTATCTGTCCATATTTCTCAAATAAAAAGAGACATCCATTAATAGGGGGAATGGGTAAACAAATTGTGTTATATAAGAAAAGATGAGCAGATGGATTTCAGAAAAACTTAGAAAGATTTCTATGTACTGATGTTGGATGAAGTGAGCAGAATTAGGAGGACATTGCAAAATTTTGTGATGATCAATTATGATAGACTTTGTTCTTCTCAGCAATACATTAATCAAAGATTTCTAAAAGACTTATGATGGAAAATCCCATCCATATCCAGAGAAAAGAACTATATTCTGAATGCAGACCAAGCAAATTATTTTCACTTTTTAAACTGATTTTTTGTTTTTTCTTTCTCATGTTCTCCCCTTTTGGTCTGACTAATATAGAAATATGGGTATCACAATTGTGCTTATATACCATATATTTGCTAATTTAGGCCAGGGGGAGAGAAGGGTGGGAGAAGACTACAAAAATGAATCTTAGAAATTATCTTTACTTATCATTGTAGAATAATTTTTAAAATATTTAAAAGGAATTTGTATTAGAAAGACAATAAGAAGTTAACTTTTCTCCAGATGAGGAATCAGATGGTCAGAATTGGGTTTTATCTTTTATTAAACCAAAGGCCTTGCAAATTCATTTATTATGCTTTTTTTTTTTGTTCATATGTTTTGATGGATAAACAAATGACTTCCTAACATTTCAGACCTCCCCTAATTATACAGTCACCATAATCCTTTCCCTCACACAAAATTCTCTTCAAAAGGAAGTTAGTATTTTATAGGATGTTCCATAACTGTAGAAGAAAGCACTGTTATCAAATGTTTATTATTTGTAGTTCAAATGAAAATCAAAGGACCACACAAAGATTTCTTGAAAAGCCTTTATTGCTAGTCACAAGCAGTAGGAGACCATCTGCTAGCAAGGATGAACTCAGCATGTGGCCCCCATGTTTTGCAATGGAAAGCACAATGATGTAGGAAGAGGTGAGGGAGAGAAGCAATTGTCCTTGCTCCAGTTCAAAGCCTAGAGCCATTGCCCTCTCAAAACTGTACATTATTTTAGCCATAGACCCCAGTATGATACCAATGAGAGAATGCCCTATCAGAATCTGTAAAGTAAAGATATGTTCTGGATTATCCAACAAAGACTGAGGAGTACTTTATTTTGTTTTTTATACTAAGGGAACTGATCTATCTATTCAGTTATGCTATAATGTTTGGTTCAAAAATAATAATTTATATAGTGTCTAATATGCACTTAGCACTATGATAAGGACTTTTTATTAATACCTCATTTGATATGTGAGATAGGTGCTATTATCCCCATTTTACCACTGAAGAAACTTAAGCTAAATGACTTGCCAAGGACCACAAAACTTGAAAGAGATCAAAAGATTTGAACTTGGCTTTTTCTGGTTCAAGGCTCATCATTCTATCCACTGCACAGCCAGCTGCTTCTGATATGAGGGAAAATTTTGAGCAAAATGTGAATTTTATGTTTGCCTATATGAGTTCATTTCCATAGAGATAAGAAGAGTACAATGAGGAATACTTGTTTATATGTAGTATATCAATATCTACCATATTTCAGATAGCCTCCCCCCCACAGTGTGCCATAATAACTCATAAATTGCAATACTTTCCATTATTTTTCCAGGCAAAATGAAATACTTATTATATAAATTTTGAAGCAATAGGAACTGTGGGTGACAGAGGGTGGGTCTGTATCAACAAACTCAAGCTTCTCTCACAATCCTTTTCCATGGTCATGGTCCTTGGCATGCTAAGGTTGCCATTTCACCCAAAATAGTCAATTTTGCTAGCCAGGCAATGTGGGTACAGTTCAAGCAGCAGCCTGAGGTTTTGAACAGAGGTTGCCACTATTTATGAATTTCTCATGACTCTAAAGGTCATTTGAATAAAACTCCTTTTCCTTCTTGGCAGGAATCAAAATCTATTTGGCTTAGCTTAAAGGAGGAAGAGATAATAATTCTTTCCTCTTAACCAGTCAAAATCTACCAATCATCATTCTACATGTGTTTTTCTTATTATTTTAACATATATAAAAGTGTGATGAAATTTTATTAAGTTTATTAAGTTCATTACTTTTTTTATTTTTCTCTGACAAAATTTCTGAATTTTTTTACCCTAATCCAATTTTTCCCATAAGCCCTGATTTTTATTGTACAGTTTTATTTAAAATGTTTAAAAACACAAACATGTATCTCATAGCTAACTATATCAAGAAAAAAACAAACAAGTAGATGAACAATTAATTTTGAAAATATTTGGGCATGTAACAGTCAATTAAGTTAGACCACTAGTATGCGTACCTACCAAAGGTACTATGTTGAGAATTTCATAGGAGACGGATTTGGGGAAATGGCACAACTTTAAAAGTGCTTGAAGACTCAGATATTTATTTGTACATATGTCTGTGGTTATGACTCTGATATCTCTGTTGGTCTTAGTTTCCTCATCTTTCCATGGTTATTGTGAGACTAAAATGAATTAATGTTAATTAAGCACTTTGCAAAACAAAAAGCTATATAAATTGTATTATTATTTGCTGAGCTTGTAATATATCTCATGTTAATTAATCATTATCACTGAACCCCTTCATCAACTTATTAAATGTCATTTATTGTAATAGACCAGAGAAACTTGTTTGCTATAAGTTTTTACTCAACACTCTATCGCTATGCCACCCACTCATCTCCAAGCTTATCATAAACACAACCAGTGTTAGATATGATTTATTCACAATATAATCAACAATAAAGACATAATTAAAAATTTATAAGTTAGATATAAGAAAGATTAAAGTCAGAGCCCCCTTTAATCATTACTACAGCAAATAACTTCTTAATTCTGGAAACACATTCCCACCTTTTTGTTCTCTCAGGATATCAATTAAAATTTGGTTTCAAGGACTCTTTTGATGTTATTTTTCAAGATGGGGCTGGATACACTTAGTATATAAGTTCTCTTAGTCATTTTTTCCTTGCTTTTTTTTTTTCAAGGCACTGGGGTTAAGTGGCTTGCCCAAGGCCACATGTCTAGGTAATTATTAAGTGTCTGAGGTCGGAGTTGAACCCAGGTACTCCTGACTCCAAGGCCAGTGCTCTCTTCACTGCGCCACCTAGCTGCCCCAGTCTTTTTTTTTTTTTTTTCTGTTGGGTCTTCAGCAGACCCAGTGAACCTTCACATCCTAAGTATGATTAAACTCTTATTTATGCACAGACTCCATATAGAACAAGAGATAAAATGTTACAGTCTGAGATTTCATTTCCTCTGAAAGAAATACTAATGACATCTATTAATCCCTGTGGGAGGCTTTGTGGGAGAAACTATTCAAGCTGAAGTGGCAGAAATATAATCTGCACAAAATATCCAATTTGTCTTTTCATATCACACAAATTATCTTTTAATTGTTATAGGCACTGTATGTATAAGTGTTTTCTTCCTTTAAAGAATGCAATAATTGGGTAAAGAATTATTTTTTCCTTTTTATCCAAGTGATTGGCAAAAGTAGCTGGTATATACTAAATATATATAATAATTTCATATGATAAATTCTTATTGAGAATTGGAGTATACAAAGTATATAGTTGGTGAGCTAACATAGCTATTCGTTGTGATACAGCTTGAACTTTATGGATGCATAGCAAATATATCTAATTTCATTGCTTGCTTCCCTTCTGTGAGAAAATTTTTTGACAGTAATATTTGTCTGAACCCGTGAATTCATCAATCTTTAGAATTCCTAGTGTAAAAATTCCTTCCACTAATGCAACTTGACAGCTTGCTTTTCATTTATATTCTTAGTTTGGCAAGCTTTGATGGATTAAGAGATTTTACCATGGTCATAGTGTTAAGTATGTGTCACAGAAAGAACTTTAACTCTGAACTTCCCAACTTAGACAAGACATTTATCAATTATACTGTAGTATTGCCTCTCTACTTGTACATGTTTGCTTATAATCTATGAACATCGATAATTAGATTTTTCATTTATGAAGTAACTTTATTTTCTTTTTATTTCTATAGGATATTAATTGCAAAGGAGAACCAGGACCAGGTTTCTTCATAAGCATGAATAGTCTACCTTTGATGAGCAATATTTGTGGCCTCCACTAAAATGTCACTTTTCAATGAAACTGAATTCCACCCCCTCTATTTCTTACTACTGGGGATCCCAGGACTGGAACATTTCCACATCTGGATTGGATTTCCTTTTTGTTTTGCTTATCTGGTTGCAATCATGGGCAATATCACTATTCTGTTAGTGATCAAGAATGAACATAGCCTTCACCAGCCTATGTTCTATTTCCTGGCTATGTTGGCCACTATTGACTTGGGTTTATCTACAGCTACCATCCCAAAGATGTTGGGTATATTCTGGTTCAGTCTAAGAGAGATCCACTTTGAAAGCTGTCTGACCCAGATGTTCTGTATCCATATGTTCACAGTCATGGAGACCATTGTGCTTGTGGCCATGGCCTTTGATCGCTATGTGGCCATCTGCCACCCACTTCAGTACAGCATGATACTCACAAATAAGATTATTAGCATTATAACAGTGTTAGCTATTTTGAGGAGTTTGTTAATGATAGCTCCACTGGTGTTTCTCCTCTTGCGGCTGCCTTTCTGTGGACACCACATCATTCCTCATACCTACTGTGAACACATGGGCATTGCCCGGCTGGCCTGTGCTAGTATCAGAGTCAACATCCTATATGGGCTAGGAAATATTTCCATCATATTCCTGGATGTGATTTTTATTGCTATATCTTATATCTTGATCCTCCGGGCTGTGTTTAGACTCCCTTCCTGGGATGCTCGATTCAAAGCCCTAAATACCTGTGGTTCTCATATCTGTGTCATCTTAGCTTTCTATTCCCCAGCACTTTTTTCCTTCCTTACTCATCGCTTTGGCAAGAATGTTCCTCAATATATCCATATACTATTGGCCAATTTGTATGTTGTCATACCACCTAGCCTCAACCCTATAATCTATGGGGTCAGAACCAAACAGATACGTGAGCGTGTATTTAGAATTTTCCAGAAAGTTTCACTGTGAATAGAGACCAAGGGGAAAGGGGTTTCCTATTTAAAGCCCTTCCATCTGGGACTTAACTTACATATCACTGCTAAACTCATAGGCCTGACACAAAAAAAATTTTCAGTAGCACTCTATTTCATGAAGTCTATCATTCACCATGCTTTCACAGCCTTTCATATCAGCCCACTTACTGATAAATACAATAGATACACATATAATGAAGTCTACTCTATGGACTGTATAATAAAAGGGAATAAAATGATTTTCAATTTTTTTGTAACTAGCAAAAATATTTTTAACTTCTCTCTTGGCCCTCATCAGAGGGAAAACAAAAGAAAACAAAAAATATGAAATAAATTCTTTACAAAAATATACGTAAAACAAATTGTTAAATTATTCATATCCAAAAAAAATGCCTTATTCTCTACACTGAATCAATTTTCTCTCTCTCCGGGGATTGGAATCATGTTTCATCATCTGTTTTCTTATATCATGATTGATCATTTTAAAATCACTATTATTAAGTCTTTCAAAGTTATTTTTCTTTCCAATAATTTTTTTTGATGTATAAATTGATTTTCTAATTCCTTTCACTTCACTCTACCTCAGTTCATAAATCTTCCCGGGGTATATGAAATTAGAATTTTCAATTTCTTACAACACAATACATTTTCATTATTTTCATTTACTTCAAATTTTGTAGTTATCTTCCATATATAGGCCTCACCTGAGTTTCTAATTTTTTTCTTTATAAAATAGTGGATATAAATATTTTTGTATGTATAGGTCTTTCCTGTTTGTTTTGATATCTTTAGAACATAGGTTTAGTAATGGAATTGTTTTAAAAAAGGATATCTACCACTTAGTAACTTTTAAACATATTTACAATTTCTTTTCCAGAATGAGTAGACTAATTCACAGTTTCATCAACAGTGTAAACATGTATTTATTATTGTTACCTGTTAATATCCAATAACTAATTATCACCATATTCTTTCTCCTAAATTTTCTATTTCTGTTTCATGAACAGACTCATAGGGACATCTGTAATTCTCTCTATGTTCTTTCTCCATCATCTTCTTCTCATCTAATTAATTATATTCTATGAATCTATCCCTTAAATAGTTTTCAGAACTGTAAATTTCATTTACAACAGCTATCTTCTTCAGGAGGTTGCAAATATTCCTTCTTTAATAGATTACTACAATCGTCATATACACTTCCTGCTTTTGGCTTACTTTTCTTCAACCTAAATATAATTCTACTTCCCAAGTAATCTTTTTAAAATACTGCTGTACTTATGCTCCTACTCTATTCAAAAATCTTCAGTGGGTCTTTATTAACTTCTGGATAGAAAAGACAAAATTCAATTGGTGTTCAACATGCATTTTTACATATTTGTTTAACATTGTGCAACTTAGTTGGCCTATTAAATGTTCCACATTTTAAATCCACTGATTCCTCTCATTTGCCTTTGTTCACACTTCAACTGAACTCATTACATCTTATCTCAATCTGTCAATGTCCTCTCCTTTGAAAGTCCAACTACGAGAGTCTTCAGTTTTGAATCATGTTCATATTCAGTCCCCACAGTGAAATATTTAGTCTCTTTTTTATGGAAGAATCATTTCATTATCATCTTAATATCCAAAATATATATTTCAGTAGTTTGTACTTAGTAGGTGATTCATAAACATTTATTTAATTTGATTGCATCATTTAGTCAAAAAAATGAATTTTCAAATTAAAATAAGTTATAATCATTACTGTAAATAATAAAGAAAAAATCAAAATCCTGGTACCATAATGTTGAAGCATATGAAAAATGTTCAAATTGAACAATTTTTTTTACTGTACAAGAACATATTTTAAAATAATATTGAAAAGGATAACAACTCTGTTGGATTCCTGGAGTGACAGGAAATTCACTATGTCCTGATGGATCACTTTCCACCTTTGATTGCTTTTAATTCTTATTAATTCTTTTCTTATATATAGTATCACCTCTAATAAGATTGAAATACAGTTGTTGAAAGAAACAGAAAATGAAATGTAAGAAAAGAAAATTAACTATTGTGCAAAAAAAGAAAATTAAATTACATTACAATGGTAGTAGTAGGTATTGACTTTCATATCTAAAACATTTCATTGTGAAAGAGGCAGAAAAATACTTCCTGGTGACAAAATCCACATGCGAAATAAATGCTATTTTGTGCCATTAAAATGTGATTTCAGACTATAATAGGACAAGAATAGAAAAGAGAGAATTAGTTTAAAGACAGTGAAGTGAATGAAGTTGCAAGACCACTATTTTCTGCTCGATTTCATGTAAAATTGTTTTTAGATATTGATATAAAAATTAAATAAAATACTAGCATGGAGATTACAGAAATATGTCACAAAGATTACATATCATGAACATGTTGAATTCATATCAGGAATGCAGGACTGTTTCAATATTGGGAAACTTATAAGCATAATTGACCATATGGTTGGCTCTTCTACCTTTCTCCCCTCCTCATTTCCCCTCTCCTAAGCAGAAATTACTTGAGATAGGGACTGAGGCAAGTAAGAAGTATGGAAAAAGTTAAGAGAGCTTTGAAGTTCACCCTACAAGGGAATACATAAACAGATAGGAGTTAGAAAGTGAGTAATATAGAAATACAGTGAAATTAGAATAAAATTACCAATAAATTCAACAGGTAGAAAACAGTTAAAACACAGAATAAATAGTTGACAAAATAGAACAACTTAAATCCAGTTAATTTTCTCCCCAGAGAAACAAAACAGAGGACAATTGGTAGGGAACACAAATGACTGGTTCTTCAATAATGAAGATCAAACTGACATCACTATATTTGAGAAAAACTACAGTGTGTCCAGTTGTGGCTGATCAGATCAATATGAGCTCGGGATGCTCTAATTACAGGTTGGGCACAAATAGTCCATGGGAATGCCTGCAGTGTTTACTCTAAACTTTTATATCTCATGTTTTCTTTGAACAATTTTTCCTTCCTCATAGAGCTCAGCACCCTCTCTGATGAGGGCATGCCATACTTGGAGGTCCTGTGTCACTCTCTCCCATGCTGTTCAAACAATACTAAAGTTCTTAAGAGATACCTTCAGGGTGTCCCTGTTTCATTTCTTCTGACCCCCGTGTAAGTCTCCATACCCTGTGTGAGTTCTCCATAAAATAGTCTTTTTGGTAAGCCCATCATAATTGCAACTCTCTCTAGTAATGTTGGAATGCTTGGCAGTTTAGCTTGAGAAAAGACCTTAGTGTCTGGTATCTTCTCCTGTCAGGTGAGAAACCACTTGATAAACTATAATGGTTCCCTCTAACTTTTAGGAGCAAATAAAAAAATCTTCTGTTAGCATTTATATAATAACCACTCCTTCATACCTTTTTAATTTTCCCATACCTCATATCACCGCATGTATTCTGTGATCCAGTAGCACTAGCCTCTGTTGTTCCTTGAACAAGATATTTCCTCTTGTGACAACCAGGTATTTTCACCAATTGTTCTTCATGACTGAGGTGCTTTCTTCTTCATCTCTACTGTCTGACTTACTAATCTTCCTTTAAGTGGCAGATAAATTACTTTTCCCATAATAACTGCCCTGATCGCTCTTAATTCTAGTACCTTCCATATGTCGATTACCTCTAATTGGTCTTGTCTATTGCTTGTTGCACATAGTATTTTTTAATGCTGTCTCCCCCATCCCACTGTCTTTTTTTATATCCTCCATCCTTAATATAGTGTCTGAATATCACTACTGGGTCTATATCCTGAAGAGATCATGAAAAAGGGTAAAACCATTACTTGTACAAAATATTCATAGCAGCCCCGTTTGTGGTAGCAAAGAATTAGAAATTGAATGAATGTCCATCAATTGGGGAATGGCTGAACAAATTGTGGTATATGTACGTTATGGAACACTATTGCTCTATTAGAAACCAGGAGGGATGGGATTTCAGAGAAGCCTGGAAAGACTTGAATGAATTGATGTTGGGTGAGAGGAGTAGTGTTGGAAGAACATTGTATACCCTAACAGCATTTATTAAGGTTGATGATCAACCTTAATGGACTAGAACATTTAATCAATGCAATAGTCAGAGAGAATTTTAGAGTACCTGCATCAGAGAATACCATCTGCTCCAGAGAAATAATTGTGGAGCTTAAACAAAGACCAAAGTCTATTACCTTCAATTTTTTTTAAAAAGTGTTTTATGTAGTACATAATTTTGCTATCTCTAATATTTTATTATCTCCTCAGGGATAGGATTTATCTCTCAACACATTCAAATTTGATCAATGTATAGCAGGGAAACAATGTAAAAATTATCAGACTTCCTTCTGTGGGGGGTGGGAGGAGGAAAGAGAGGATGGAGGAAAAAGGATAAAATTCAAAACCCTACAAAAAATGATAGGTAGAGGGTTAGATAGGTGGCACAGTGGATAGAGCACCAGCCCTGGAGTCAGTAGGATCTGAGTTCAAATCCAATCTCAGACACTTAATAATTGCCTAGCTATGTGACCTTGGGCAACTCACCTAAACCCATTGCCTTAAATTTAAAAAAAAATTAATGATAGGTAGAAACTACCATTTTTATAATTGGAAAACAAATACATTTTTTTAAAAAGCTAGTGTCTGGCACATAAATAAGTGCTTATTGACTAAGAGGTTTTAGGGAGTTTACAAGTTTGCAAAGAAGGAAGGCAACATATAGAAGGGAGTTGAAAGGAAGATGACCCAGGGTATTAGCAAAGAAGATGCATGGATATGGGCAGGTGATGAAGTTCAGAGAATTAGAAGAGGAGCCAGGAAAAGAGAAAGGAAATGTGCCAGTAAAGCTGGTTGAATTATCCATCCTTTCATTCATTTATCTAGTTATTTGTCTGAGAATTATGAAACAGGCACATAGAGAACACAGAATTTGCTAAAGGTTATATAATTAGTTAGTGGTAGAACATGATTAGAACTCAACTCTCCTTATTCCAAACATATTGTTCTATTAATTTGGTGAAAATATTCTTCTCAGCTGACCTTGTAGTCACTCAGTTGATATTCTCTTTCATTTGCTCTTAAGCTTGTTGGAAGGGACAGTAGAGGACAGGGAGTTGAAAAATTAAGTCTTTTATGCTCTAGGCTCCTATGAGAGATTGGAGTTCATAATGTATTCTTCATTTCTGCTCATTTCTATTATTAGGAAGACACATGTGTTCACTTAGAACACCTTCCTGGGAGCTAAAGCTTCATTTCAAAGAGGGTAACCACTGGAAGACCCTGGCAGAATGTTCTTCCTCAAGGACACTCTATCACATTCTTCCTGCCTCTTTCTGCTGGGCATTCCTGGGCTAGAAGCCATGAACATCGGATAAGCTTCCTTTTCTTTGCTATGTATCTGGTTGCAGTACTGGGTAGCCTCAGTATTCTATTTGTTAAGAAGATCGAGCGGAGTCAGCAACAGGCTATGTTGTACTTACTGATTATGTCGTCTACCCAAAATGGCTCCACTTAGGGGACATAAGCTTTAAGGGCTGTGTTACTCAGATATTCTTTATCCACACATTCAGAGGAACGGAGACCTATATATTGAGACCATGGCTTTTGATGTTATGTTACTATTTGTAACCCTCTCTGATGAAGCACCATTCTTACCAACAAAAATATTGGCATCATTACAGGGATAGCAGCAATAAAATGTTTTATTTTGGTTGCTTCATTGGTGCTTCTAATTTTTAGGCTTTCTTTCCATGAATACCACATCAGTCCACAAACTTACTGGGAATACATTGGAATTGTCTAACTGGCCTGTGTTAACATCAGGGTAAATGTGATTTTGAGGTTCTTTCTTATTTGTATGAGTTTCTGGACATGGTTCTAATTGTTTCCTATGTGGAGATTCTCCATGCTGTCTTTAGACTCCCCTTCTAAGGAGCTTTTGCTCCTAACACTTGTGGCACCCATGTAAGTTCACCTTAGCCTTCTTCTCTCCAGCATTTTTCTCTTTGATGGCTCATTGCTTTGAATGCAATGTCCCCCTTTCTATTCATATCCTACTCACCAATCTGAATGTGGTCAGATTAACCCTATCATCTTTGCTGTCAAGACTAAACAGATCTGCGAGAAGGTTATAGCAACATTTTTCAGATGGAATCATAGAAGCTATTCAATCTGTTTAACACAGAGGAAAAAGCTTTGAGAGCCCCACCACTTCCTCAAGTGAGAGAAATCCATGTATATCTTCTTTAGAGAAAGACATGTTTTTGAAAAGTTAATAAATGTTAAGCAATAATTGCATATAATTCCATAAACTTTAATATGAAACTAAGAATTTATTTCTCTATAAATTGTACCATTTGCTCCAAATAAATAAAAGTTACACAGGAGAATATGATAAATTTTCCCCCAAAAAACATGATTTTTAATATTATGACAGAATATTGATGATATTCAAATTCCCCAAATAAAAGTAATCTAATGAAATTTAAAATAACACATTTGAAATTCCTTTGGAGCTAAGATGGTTAATTAAAAGCTGTTGGGTTTGAAATTTCCATAAATTATCATACGATAATGATGATGATGTTAAAATCACCACTCTCATCAGTCCTATGGTCAGATTCAGTCAATTAAAGCCTGACAATGATTTCCATTTTAATACTATGGATCTGAGCATCGTATGCTCAGTCTTGGTCTGAGCAAATTGGTGGCAAACTGTAACCCAGGGGGAACAGCATAGAGGCCCTGGACTAAAGGGCAAACTAATAGATAATCCTGAACTCCAGTTCAAGTCACCAAAATATTCTTGACCCTTTATATAGCAAGCCAATAATAGGACCCTGAAAACTGATACAAGCAGTTTCAGAAGAAAATGATAATGATCAATTGGTTAGGAATAGGGTTTTTATACTATACTTGGATTTCTGTCTCCTGGATTAAAATAGACAACTAATGGACTTTTAATCAGTGATGGAGTACATTGAGTAAGGACTGGTAAAAATGAATTTAACTGAGATAATTTACCTAAGGATGTAGAACATAAAAATAAAGTCATATTTTTTCCCAACAGTAGAAATGCTATTTACATCAGTCCTTAACTTCTTTCTTATTTCAGAATATTCTTATGTAATGTCTAAACTTATTAATAATATATTATAACAATAATCGCTAACATTTCTATCATGTTTTAATGTTTACAAAGCTCTTTTCAGCCATCATTTCATTTTACCCTCATAACAACTCTGGGAGGTAGGTACTATTCCTATTTTACAGGTAAGAAAACTGACATGCGAAGTTAACTGACTTGCCCGGGGTAATACAACCAGTAAAAGCACGAGACTGAAGTTAAACTTAGGTCTTAATGTCTCCAGATCCAGCTTCTTATTCTTTTCCTCCTCCTGATTAATTATAACTATCATAAAAACTCACTTTTCTATGATCTTTTCAGATGCATAAAACACACATTCCTCAAAGTAGTCATACAAAAAAAATGTAGTTTTAAGAATTATAACTATAAACATTAGGCAACTGAAACCAAGAGAAGATACATGAAGAAAATCATATATTGATAAATGACAAAATTCTAAATCAAATCTAGGTTTCTCCCTGTTCAATCCTCTATATTATTATTTACTTTGGCTTTTTGCTAGGCAATTGGATTGAGTGACTTGCTCTAGGTCACAGAGTTAGGTAATTATTAATTGTTTCCAGTCTTCCTGACTCCAGGAGTGCTCTATCCATTGTGCCACCTAGCTGCCTCCTTTCTTCTGTAATATAATTCTAAGACAAGGACAGCCAGACAGCACAGTGGATAGAGCACTGGCCCTGGAGTCAGGAGGACCTGAGCTCAAATCTGACCTCAGACACCTAATGATTACCTAGCTGTGTGACCTTGGACAAGTCACTTAATCCCATTACCTTAAATAAAGAATTTAAAAATGTATATAATTCTAAGATATAGGTGATAGCTTTAATGAAAAATTATATATAATTTCTTAAACCATCAACAGTCCTTTATTAAATGCCTACTGTGCACATCAAGCACTGTGCTCAGCATCGCGAATACAAGGAAAGGAAAAATAAGAGCATTCCCTGACTTCAAGGAGACCATGATCTAATCTGTTGAAAAACCAAGCAAAATAGAGATAGGTTAAACTGGAGAAAATCTCTGAATGAAGGACTGGGTAAAGCTTCCATAAGAAGTCAGAAGAGAGAACTGAAGGAAATGAGGGAAACTAAATGACAGAGATTACAAGGGTGAGAATTCCATTAAAGGGGAATATTCAGTTACAATACCTGGCCTTGGAAGATCAAATATCTCGCTTAAATAAAAGGAAGGGAACCAGTGTCACTGGGTCATAGAGTATCTGATGGGAAGTATGACATACCTACAATTATTACTATTTTTTTTTAATTTTACTTTTTTTCTCTCCCCTTTACTTTATCGCTCAAGCAAGTCTATATCGATGGGGGAGGGGGTATTTCATTTACTCTTAAACAAGAATATTTTATTAATGCAAAAAAAGTTATTTGTACAAAATGAGAATAAATATTAAAGACTGAAAAGAAAATTAAAAAATAAAACTGGCAAGATAGGAAGTGGATAGGTTATGAAAAGCTTTAAAATCAAAAACAGCATGGAATTGGGAGACAATAGGTTGCCACTCAACCTTATTGAATTAGGGAGTGATTTGGTCAATTTTTCATTTTAAGAAGATAAATTTGATAGCTGAATGAAAGATAAACTGTTGTGTGGAGAGATCAACCAGGAAACTATTGCAATAGTCTAGGACTAAGGTGATGAAGACTCACAATGAAATGGTGGCAGTATGAGAGTGAAGAAGGGAGTGTATAATAGAAATGTTCTGAAGGTAAACATGATAGAACTTAGCAACTGCTTGCATTTAGGGGATGAGAGAGTAAGGTGTACAGGAAGAAATTTGAGGTTGTGAGTCTGTAGGATTGGGAGATAGCATACCCTAGATAGTACTAGAAAAGTTAGGAAGAGTAGAGGATACAGTTCAGTTTGGGACATATTGAAACAACGAGGTGGCTAAGTGGAAAGTGGAGAGCTGAACCTGAAGTCAAAATTGCCTGAGTTCAAATTCTGCCTCAAATATTTACTAATTTTGTTCCATATCCTCTGCCTCAGTTTCTTCAACTGTAAATGGGGATAATAATCTCTATACTATAAGTGGTTGTGAGTGGTTGTGAGCATAAAGTGAAATGATATTTATAAAATGTTGTACATACCTTAAAGCACTCTGTAAATGCTAACTATGAGATGTCTTCGAAAATGAAGGACAAACATCATCATTATTAGTTGTAGTAATATTATTACTAATAAATACTATGGCATAATAAAGTTATAATGTAACTTTTTTCCTTTATTTCTTCTCTTCCCCAGTTTCCCAGTTCTCATCCTAGAGATGGCTACCACAAATATAGATAGATAGATAGATAGATATAGATAGATAGATAGATAGATAGATGGATAGATAGATAGTAGATAGATAGATAGATAGATAGATAGATAGATAGATAGATGTAAAACCATTCCATGCATAATTCTGTCAGTTCTTTCTCTAAATGTAGATAGCATCTTCCTTTATAGGTCCTTGGAGTTCATTTGGATATTTATAATAGCAAAAATGACTTAGTTACTCAAAGTTTATCTTAAAACAATATTGCTATTACTAAATACAATATTAGCCTGGTTTTGCTCATTTCACTCTTCATTATTCCATGCACATTATCTTCTTATAGAACAGTAGTAATACATCATATAATTATATAACAAATGTTCAGTCATTCCCAAATTGACAGGAATTCAAATAATTTCTAATTCTTTGCTGTCACTAGAAGAGTTATCAAAAATATTTTAGAACATATAGGTTCTTTTCCTTTCTCCCTAATCATCTTGAGAAGTAGACCTAGTAGTGGTATTGCTAAGTCAAAGGGTATAATAACTCTTTGGGTATAAGTCTAGATTTCTCTCCAAAATAATAGGATCCATTTAGGGTTCCATCAATAGTGAATTAGTCTGTCCCAATATTGCCATATTCTCTCCAATATTTATTGCTTTCCTTTCAATCATTTTTGTCAATCATTTAGTCGATTAGTTTAAGTAAAATTGTCATTATTATGATATTGGCTTCACCTACCAATGAACAATAAATTTTTAATATTTAAATCTGATTTTATTTGTATAAAAAAATTTTAAAATAATTTTGTTCATATAGTTCCTGGGTTTATTTTGGAATGTATACTCCAAGGTATTTTATACTGCCTAGAATTATTTTAAATGGAGCATCTCCTGCTATCTCTACACAGAATGAGGGGGAAATGATGACTATCAATATCTCTTTTGTTCATGAGACCATCTTTGTAGAAATGCACGGATTATCTTGGTCATAAATGAGGAATCAAGCTAAGTAAGGCTAGAGGAAGTCCATCAAAGAAAGGAGGGCTTGGAGGAGTGTGAGGCATAATAAAATCTGTATAAACAAGGAGATAGTGAGTGATGGTATATGATGCTAAGAATGTGACATCTGTGGGGCACAGGCTCTCAGATGATAGGAGGATTTAGGGAATGAGGTAGAGTAAGAAATATAAGTAAAAATAAGAACACAAAGTTCTATAATAATCTTTTCCCCCCAACCTCATACTAATAGAGCAGCTCTCTCCTTTAAATTCTATCTTGCTTACCAGTTGCAACTTCAATAAGGAAGGGGCTAATTCCAGTCAACTAAAAATTTCCATAATGTTCTAAGGTATTGTACATGACCTATAAAGATGAGACTATCTAGAGGACATGCTACTTCTGCCAGTTCACAAAAAGGGCCAAGAATGAGGTTAAGAATGAATGTTAAATCAGTGGTAGGCTACAGGAAGGCTTATGGAGGAGAAAAGGAGTGCTCTACTTGGGTGAGGAAGAATTAAAAAGTTCCAGTTTTACACTTCTTATAAATTACCCCCCCCAAAAAATGGGCAATGTGATCCATTTTCCATTTGGTCCAGAAAAAAATTACAAATCTGTGAACTGGTGCTGAGACTAAGATAACTTTGTTTTCATCATTGTGAAATGAAGAAACTAATTTATATCTTTATTATGCTTAATCTGAAATGAACAAATGCAGTTATCCAGTTTCATTAAATAGAAGACATATTTTATATATTTTACAATGACAGACAGTCTAAATATGCCATTCCTTTTATATTCCTCTTCTCTATATTCAAACCTATCTTCCACTATAATGATTCATTCATTTACTGTAAGGAAGTTTGGCATAGTACATAGTTGTTTTTCATGATTTCTTTGTATGTAAAAATCCTTTATTTTATAAATCTTACATATAGTATTGTGCATGTTATTTAATGTGGATGCCAAATGATAGTTTTTTTTAGTTACAGTAAAAATCCTCATAATATAACACGCAAAGGATAATTATTTGCCAATGTCAATTTTCTTGTTATTAATCCTATTTTCCAAAGTCACAGCATTAACAAGTAGCATAGCTTGATTAGAATCCAGTTTATTTTACTCTTAATCCAGGGATTTTTTTTCATTCATGAGTTAGCCATATTTCTGGGCCAGTTTTTGATTAGTAAAATGCATGGTTGGATGAAATGTTCCATCATGTATCTCCTGGTCTGCATAAATTACACAATTGTGCATTAATACATTATCTTCTAACAAAGAACACTCTAATGATAAAAGAACATTATTAAACTCAGAAATGTAAAAAGAAGTTAGACATAAAACATATGCAAGACCATTATTTTCTGAAACTTTTTATATGTCGTTGAAATAATCTAACTCCATGCTTTAATTTAATTAGAAAAATTTATCCTTTTAAAGGTTAAAGTTAATTGATCTTCACTTTTTACATTTGAGAAGCAAGGGTTGCCTAGATTCAGTGCATATATTCAAACCAAATACTATAATACATTTCAAAGAATCAGAAAAGTAATAGAGAAAGACAAAATACTTTAGCATTTGTTCAAACCAAATATATCTTATTAGCTATTTCTACTATATCATATGTAACAAGTGGCTATTAAGTTTTCTTGGAGATATTAGGAAAGGAGGTATCTTTTTCAGAAATGAGATGGGCTAGATAACCTTTGTAACCCCATCTTACTCAAAAAATTTCTCTAGTTCTTTTAAGTATATTATATGATATTCTTGTATGTTGAATATATGATCTGAGGCATGGAAATCCTTATTCTTCCCCCTTTAATAAAAGCATCATGAAGTTTGTAGGTTTAAAGGAGATAAGCAAACTATTTAGTAGCTAAATTATTAAAATTAAGATGGACAGAAAGAACTAAATTCAATTTTACAAACATTTATTAAATGTCCACTACATGCACTGTTCTAGCTATTATGGCTGAAAAGGAAAAAAATAAGAATATTCCTCAAAAATTGAATATATGTGGGCATCTAGGTGGCGTAGTGGATAAAGCACTGGTCTTGGAGTCAGGAGTACCTGAGTTCAAATCCGGTCTCAGACACTTAATAATTTCCTAGCTGTGTGGCCTTGGGCAAGCCACTTAACCCTGTTTGCCTTGCAAAAACCTAAAAAAATTGAATATATGGTTTGAGGTATGTGAATCCTTATTTTTCCTCTTTAAAAAAGTATAATGTAAATTGTAGGTTTAAAGGAGATAAGCAAACTATTTAGTAGCTAAATTATTAAAAGTAAGATGGGTAGAAAGAACTAAACAATTTAATTTCACAAACATTTATTAAATGTTTAGATATACTGTCTAGATATATTGAGGGCCAAGGAAAAAACAAGGTTATTCTACCACATTTCAGTTTTTAAATTTTTGAATTGTAGTCTTCTTTTATATCAAACTACATTTTTATTATGTTTTAGAGAAGATGGGGTGGTAGAGTGAACTGCAAGCATACCAATGAGTCCTTCAGCTTTATTCAGAAGATCAATGGGGAAAAAAGAAGAAAGATTAGAGGTTAAGGTGAACAATGGACTTTCAATATGAGCTAGAGGAGTGTGGTGAGCATGACAGTAATGACCTAGAATTTGTTCAGCTATAATAGTCAACTGTCTGACATCTGCTTATGACCAGTTGGTTGGTTCTTGTTCTTTGTTATTGAAGAAGACCAAAATGACATCACAATGTTTGAGACAAATTGCAATGTTGTCCTACTGTGACTGATCAAACCAATATGAGCTCAGAATGCTCTACCACAGGTTGAACGCAAATAGTCCATGTGAACACCTGGGGTGGATACTCTAAACTTACAGATGTCACATTTTCTTTGAGCAGCTTCAGTTCTGTCTTTCTCATAGCGTGCAGCCCCCTCACTGATGAGGGCACTCCATGCGGGATGGTCCTGTGCCAGTGTCTCCCATACCATTCAATCAATTCTAAAGTTCCTCAATGAGACTTTTAGGGTGTCTTGGTATTGCTTCTTTTGACCCCCTTAGGAGGGTTTGCCCTGTGTGAATTCTCCATAAAATAGGTTTTTTTTGGCAAGCATATGCCTGGCATTCTAACAACGTATCGAGTCCATTGTAGTTGCACTCTCTATAGTAATGTTGGAATGCTGGGTAGTTTAGCTTGAGAAAGCACCTCGTGTCTAGTATCTTTTCCAGGTTCCAGGTGATTTCAGAATCTTCCTAAGACTATTTAAATGTAAATTGGTAGCTTGTCCAAGTTTCCAGGCACATAGCAATGAGGTTAGCATGACAGCTCTGTAGCCCTCACTTTGGTATTCAGTCTAATACCTTTCTCCCACACATTATTTTGGAGTCTCCCAAGTACTGAGATGGCTCTGGCAACACAATACATATGTCAACCTCATTATCAATATGTACCTCCATGGAAAGGACACTGACAAGGTAATAAACTTGTCCACATCCTCGAAACTTTTCCATTTGCCGTAAATGATGGCTCCACATAGAATTATGTGGTTCTGGCTGATGGAGCACTTGTGTTTTCTTGATGTTAATTGTTAGACCAAAATTAGCACAAGAAGCAGGGAATCGATCCATGCTTTGTTGCATCTCAGTTTCAGAGGCTGCACTGAGTGCACAATCATCTGCAAACATGAGTTCATGCACCAATACTCCTTCCAAAAATAGTATACAGGGGCAGCTAGGTGGTGCAATCGATAAAGCACTGGCCCTTGGAGTCAGGAGTACCTGGGTTCAAATCCAGTCTCAGACACTTAATAATTACCTAGCTGTGTGGCCTTGGGCGAGCCACTTAACCCCATTTGCCTTGCAAAAACCTAAAAAAAAACAAACCAAAAATAGTATACAAATAATATATGTTGTAGATGATGTTAACATGGTACTAGCACAAGACAATCAGGCAATTCCCAAATGTTAACAGTAGGTATAGAGAATGACATAATAGTTACAATATGGCAGTTAGAGGATTAAGAATACCATTGTTGTCACTAAAGAAAAATTCCTCAGAATACCTACTCCTGAAATAATGACAATGATTTAATTTAGTGAGGTTCATAGTATACCTGAGAGGGTGGCAGATGGCTATATAGCAATCAAAGGCAATAACCACAAGCACAATACCCTCCACATTAGTAAAAATATGAATAAAAAACATCTGAGTCAGGCATCCCTGAAAGTCATTCTCCCTCTATTTGAATCAAAAAATACCTATCACCTTAGGAATAGTGGCTGTGGAAAGATTCAAATCAACAGCAGTCAACATTGTTAGAAAATAGAACATGGGCTGGGAGAGATTTTGCTCAGTATTGGTCACAAACAGAAAGATGAGATTCTCCAAACATGCAATGAGATGCACAGTACATGAAGAGAAACCTATCCAAAATTGTTCCAGTCTAGGGAACTGTTGTTAAAACCAGAATCTTCCTCCTTTTAATGGAAACATTGCATTCATCCCATTCTTTTGTTATCTGGGGAACCATGAAGAAGACAGGTGATTTCAAACTGATATTTCATCACAAGTCCAATTAATTTTCCTGGTCTTTTTTCAAATTAACATAACAAAATTTAACCTTCAAATGACACATGAAATATGAATTATTTTGAGTACAAATTCTGTAAGCACTGTAAATGTTCTCAGTATTGTAAACTAAGGGTTCCAAAATTTGTCAGCAAATAGATATTTTGTGACTTATTAAGATAAAGTTCTAATGTAAACCTATAATTTATGATGAACAAATAATACTCAATTTGATAAATGGAAAATATTGTTATTAGTATCTCATGAAGTAGAGACATTCCTAAAATTGAAGTTAAAAAAAATTTTGAGGGCTGATATAACAGCTTCAATTAATGGGGACATTAATTTCAAGAGGAGATGTTATTGTTCTCTACTGAGTTCAGAGGATATTCGGTCCAACATTTATGTAACAGAGTCATCTCAATGATAATCTTACTCTCTGGTCATCAAAATGCAATTTGAAATTCTCAAGTCACAGGGAAATCTCTCCCTCAACAGGCAGTCACTTCATCTGTGAAAAGCCCTCTGGGGACACTAACTCATGCAATGGATAGGATACCAACCCTTGAGTCAGGAGGATCTGAGTTCAAATCTAGCCAAAGACTTAATAATTACCTAGCTATGTGACCTTGGGCAAGTCACTTAATCCCATTGCCTTGCAAACCCTCCCCCACCCCCAAATGCCCTAATTGTCAGGTATGTTTACTTGGTATTCTAAAATCTGCCTCTCTATACTTTCTACCTATTGGTATCAGTTCTGTTACCTGGAGTCAAGGGAAACCATGCATATGGCTATTTACTTTTTTGTATACATGTTCTCCCTCAAGAGAATGCAAACTCTTTTAGGGTAGGAACTGCTTCATTTTTTTTTTACCTTTTCTCCCCAAAGCATAGTACAGATTATATATAGTATATAATTGGTACTCAATATTATTATCTTTGTTAAATTGTATTAAATCTCCTCCCCATGTACTTCTTTTGTTCAATCTTTATAACTTTATTCATGCTGTGTCCTATTGTGAACTATTTTATATATACTTATCTGTAAAGATTTTAATCTTTTAAGCTCAACTCAGTTGTTACATGCTCCATAAACCTTTTTCTCTGTTGTTGATTACCTTTTCCTTCAGACTTCAGAAAGATTTATTTAATTCTAATGTGTTATAGTAAATCATGTAACATTATGTCCCACAATCAAATGTTTTCATCTGAGTTTCATACTCTACTGTATTGGAAGCAGGAACTATCTTTTATTCGTATTTTTTTCTCCTTCAACACACAGGACAATATTTTATTAATAATAAATTCTTCATCTATTTATTGAATTAAATAATGAAATGAAAAAAGAAACTTCTAACATGCCACATTCCATCTTTAAGATTCAGTGATTCTATGGAAAACTAGAGAGTTTTCATATAATGTAGACAAGAATTGAAGGAAATTAAAATGTCATAGGATTTGAGGACAAAATGAAGAAATTTGGAATGCTTCATTAAAAAAGTCTTCATGAAAACCAAAAAAAAGTCTTCAAATATTTGTAGAGGTATCACTTGAAAGAATGAATAAACTGATTGTTCTTGTTCTCACTAGATAATACCTAATCATGGATATTTTAGATAGAATTTAGTTTAAAGATTGGACTAGATAATATCTGAGGTCCTAACTGACTTTTAGATTCTCTAATCTTTAGGGAGCTAAACTCCCATTTAACTCATAGGTGGCATCTGGGATTTGAAAGAAAGCATGGAAGAAATGGCTAAGAAAAAATCAAGTATGCTGATTAAATCAGAGTTTTTTAATCCAAAAAAGTCACCCATGGAGTCATTGTATTAACTCATAGCAGTGATTGATAAAATTTATTGACTAGGCAGGATTACCTGTAATTCTTAATTGAAATTCATCACATACTTTAGGCATTTTTATCAGTCTTTTGACAGTGTTCCAGCTCTCAGACTTTGATTCTTCAGGACTCTAACTTATGTGTCTGGTTTTTGAACAGATGTATTTGTCCTTGGGATGTTTTGCTGCTCTTCTTCATTCCATTGATATATATTACAAAGTCAAGATCTTATAATTCTTTTTTTTAGGTTTTTTTTGCAAGGCAAATAGGGTTAAGTGGCTTACCCAAGATCAAACAGCTAGGTAATTATTAAGTGTCTGAGACCGGATTTGAACCCAGGTACTCCTGACTCCAAGGCCGGTGCTTTATCCACTACGCCACCTACCCGCCCCATGATCTTATAATTCTTTAGCTCCTTCAAGCATCTTGGGTGAATGCACTTAATTCTTTTTTTTTAGGCTTTTTTTTTTGCAAGGCAAATGGGGTGAAGTGGCTTGCCCAAGGCCACACAGCTAGGTAATTATTAAGTGTCTGAGACCGGATTTGAACCCAGGTACCCCTGACTCCAGGGCTGGTGCTTTATCCACTGTGCCACCTAGCCACCACAAATACACTTAATTCTTTGCTAAGTACTGAAGAATCATCTTGCTCCTGCCCATGAACTTTTGTCTAAGATGTGATCTTTCTGTAATACTGATTGATTAATCCAACCTCAATTGTTTCTTCAGATGACAGTTGTGACATGAACTCTGACCATGGGTTGAGATTTCCATGAGTGAATGAGTCATTTGTCAACTATAATAAGTGTTTTAGCATAAATCTGATTTGACTCCATCGAGCTAGTAATTATTCATTGACAAGATACTCATATACTATCTCTACAATTAGTATTTTCTGTCTCATTGTGGACCTGGGCAAAAGTCATATATAGAAATGAGCAGGATTTATGTCTTTCTGATCCTGGATTTGGGTCTCACATTCAATCACCAGTCTGATCTGGGGCCTGAAGGTGAGAAAGAAAGTAGAAATCACAAAATGAAACAACTGAAATCATGGTTTTCTGAAGCTATAGAGTCATAGTTGACATACTTGACAGGGATTAGAGTCATCAATATTCCACTAGAGACTCATCAAGATCAGAGTCTACAGACTTAAATGAGCATCAGGGATTTGCAAAGCTCAGATCAGGAGGTCAACAATCACCCTTTTCCATATGTCAGATTACCATGGATGGAACAAAAGTCAAAAGTTCTCCAGCTTGAGATTTTGAAGAACATATCACTTTAAAGTAGAAATCCAAAGAACAAAAAATAGGACAAAACAAGATCTAGACATTCCTTACACAAGTCGCTAATACAAATTCAGAATTTGGGAAATAAGTCTAGAAGAATGAGCAGATAAAAATATAAAAAGACAACTACTCTAAAGAGTGATTAGGATGACAGGGATTTATATAACAGAAACCCAGAAGATGGGAAGAACTTTAAAATATCTACAGGTAAAACTTTAAAAAAACCACAAAGTTAGCTTAAATTTTTAAATGAGGGACAGCTAGGTGGCACAATGGATAGAGCACCAGCCCTGGAGTCAGGAGTGCCTGTGTTCAAATCTGGCCTCAGATATTTAATAATTACCTAGCTGTGTGATCTTGGGTAAGCCACTTAACCCTATTTGCCTTGAAAAATCCTAAAAAAGATTCTTAAATGAATCAAGAGTTCAAAAAAAATAGCTAAAAATTGTTTTATAAATGAACTAACAGCAATACAGGAAAGGGAAAAAATGAAATCTATGGAGAAAATACTTGCAAGAGGAATTGACAAATCAGCACAAAGTTTACAGAAATTTACCAAAGAAATAGATTCTTTGAAAAGTAGAATTTATCAATTAAATGTTAATGATTTGTTGAGACAATAAGGAAATAATGTAAGGAGTCAAAAAGCTAGGGGGGAAAATACAAATGAAGGTATCCCATACTAAAACAAGATGACTTAGAAAATAGATAAACAGATATAAATTAGGCAAATACTTAAACTACTTGAAAATATGATGCAAGGAAGAAGGGGGGGAGAAGAAAAGAAGGAAGAAAACAAAATAAAGCCTGTATATCATTTTTCTAGAAGTCACGAGAAACAATTTATACCTCAAAACCAGAGGACTAAGTGAAAACAAAACCAAACCAAAAAAACCCCGCAAATCCTGATCACTTCTTAAAGAAACAACAAAATGTAAATCCCAAGTACATCATAGCCAAATTCCAGAGTTTCCTAATTTGAAATAAAATAATATACTCAGTCAGAAAAATAGAATTCAATTACAAAGAATAACAGTATGTATCACATGCTAATAATTACTAATGTTGCACTACTTGGAAAAGAAAATTGAAGATTAGTTTCTTTTTTTTGTTTCCTCACAACTTCTCAATCCTCTTTGAAATAAGAACTATGTACAAGAGATTATGAAGTTTCATCTTTCTCAATCATCAAGGATACCAACAAGCCCAAAGAATAAATGAATCATGGAACTATTAATAACAGAGATAGCTAATTCTTCTCTCTTAACCCTCATTTAGCATTCTGTCCCCCACTATCTACTTCTACAGCTGCAGGGCTTCGTAAACTGAGCTCCATAATTTGCCTTTCTTTCCCTCCTTCTAATATCCAATGTCCTTCTAATATCCAAAAAATAGATGTTTCCATAATGCTGTGATAGCAGAGTAACAACACTCAATATTGAAATGGATCTCAGCCAAAGAATTAACAAATGCAGAGGAATACACATATATGGTTGTGGCACTTCACTAAACCCTAAGGGGAAAATCATAGCATTTATTTGTGGTCAATATTACACCCCCAAAAGAGTTTATCTGTGTTTAGACATAATCTAATAAACCATGAATTGCTCAGCATGGAAGGAGACTGAGACAATCTCAAGGTCTAATCCCTAGAGCACCCACTATTAAAGGGGAAGGAATCAGAGAGTGAGCAATATGGGAAAACTGAGGCAAAAAGAGTAAAATTGTCAAAAACATCAGGAATAAGAAAACTCAAATTCTAAAGAATAAACAGATAAATAAGGAGAATATATTAGCATAAATAAATTTGTTCTTGAGATCAAGTAAAAAGTCCAGAATTCCAGGAATAGATATTGTAAGATAGAGGCAGATGAACCACAACTTGATAATGAAGAGAATCCTGTGGGTTATCATGAGGGCATAGAACCACATTAAGATTTTCCTGAATGGTTTATAAGACAAATAAAACAACGCTTCTAAAACTTTTCCATAAAACCTCCTATGACTCTCTCTCTTTCTCTCTCTCTCTCTCTCTCTCTCTCTCTCTCTCTCTCTCTCTCTCTCTCTCTCTCTCTCTTTCTCTCTCTCTCTGTCTCTCGTTCCACCACAGTTAAGGAACTTGCCTCAAATATTACAGAAAAAAATTGAGGTTATTTGCCAAGTTACCTTTTCTCACCCCCTCCTTAATTCACCAGACACCCTCTATGACAATCTTTTCATTCACCTTTGCCTCACATGATGCTATGATCTTGCAAGCCATTTTTATATATGCAAGTGATTTTGTTACTAGCAATGTGACTTTAGTAAATCCACTTAACCTCCTGTTTTCTTCATTTTCCCCAATTACAGAATATGGATAATAAAAGCATCTCCCTTGTGAACTTGTTGAGAGTAGCAAATGAAAAAAAAAATTAAGTGCTGAGTACAGGGCCTGATCCATAGTAGGCACTATATAAAAATCTTTCTCCTTTCATTCCATCTTGTCTCGACCAGCAGCTTGCTCCATCTATCTGTCGGTCTGTCTCAGTTTATTGACTGCTTTCCTGTTGACTAAAGTATGTCTAATTCTTGTCCAGACCCGAAAAACTCTCCCTTTATTCATCCATCCATCCATCCATCTATTCATCAAAACTGTTAGCATTTTATAATTCTATAGCTAAAATTTCTTCAAAAGGATGTCTATAAGCAATACCCTTGCTTCCATTCCTCTCACCTTTGTCTTAACTCTCCACAGACTTCTGACCTCATTTTTTTTGTCTTGTTTTCTACAAGGCAATGGGGTTATGTGATTTGCCCTAGGTCTCACAGCTAGGTAATTATTAAGTGTCTGAGGATGGATTTGAACTCAGGTCCTCCTGACTCCAAGGCCAATGCTCTATGTACTGTGCCACCTAAGTGCCCCCTATAACTTTATCTTTTAATTGAAACTAATCCCTCTAAAGTTAGCAATAATCTCTTCAATGCTAAATTTAATACTCTTCTCTCAATTCACATCATTCTTGAATTCCTTGAAACCTTAGATACTGTTGCCATTTTATTCTTGAGACTCTATTCTCTCTAGATTTTCAAAACTTCAATCTCTTCTGATTCTTCCCATATTGATTTGACAGCTCCTTTTCTGTCTCCTGCTGGATCTTCATCCAAATCATATCTGCTGACAATAGGTGTCCCATAGACCTCTGTCCTGGATCTTCTTCTCTTCTCTCTATTTTATTTCATTTGATAATCTCATCATTTTACACCTCTATGCTGATAATTCTCAAATCTACTTATCCTGCTTTAATGTGTCTTCTGATCTACTATCTTGAATCTCCAACTTCCTGTTAGATAACTAAAAATAGATGGCTTGTAGATGTCTTAAACTCAAAGTAAACAAAACTTATCTCATTATCTTCCCCCTCAAACCCTTTTGTCTTCCAAATTGCCTTTTCAGGGGCACTCTTAATCATCTGTGCTTGCAACCTAGGTGTCTTTGATTTCTCACACTACTTTACTCCTCCCCCTATGTCAGTGTGTGTGTGTGTGTGTTTGTGTGTGTGTGTGTGTGTGTGTGTTTGTGTGTGTGCATGTGTGTATATATATATATATATATATATATATATATATATATATATAATCTCAATAGCCTGCTAATTAGTTATGTCTACCACAAGTTTCTCCCCACTCCAGTTCAACTGCCAAATGATTTTCAACTGCTTCTATTCAACTGCCAAAATGATTTTCCTAAAGTATACTTACTACCAAGTCATTGCCCTACTCAATAAACACTAGTAACTATCTGTCACCTATGGCATCAATTATTAAGTCTTCTTGGCATTCAAAGCCTTTCAAAAACCTCAGTTATAGATAAAGAAACTGAGGCAAAAAAGAAGTTAAGTGATTTGCCCAAGGTCACATTGCCAGCAAATGTATTAGGCTGAATTTGAACTTGGACCTTTCTGATTCAAAGCCAGGTACTCTATTCTCTGTAACATCTAGCTGTACAATCCATTCTGTAAGTTGTCTTTATCATGTGTTAATGACTACATAAAACTAAGCATATATTTTATTTTTTGGAGAGAGACCTTCCACTCATTATAACAAATTCATTTCATATCAGGCATATTTCTGTATAATTTACTTCTCCTATAATAAGAAAGCTATATCTTTCAAGAGCAACAACGAAAAAGAAAAATGAAAAAGAAAAAATGTAGTTCAATATTGTTATTTCACTGTTCATGGCTCAATCCCAACAACTATTTAGAAAAAGTGCATTGACCCTCAGGGCCAAAGTTCCTTCTACTTATGTCTGCCACTTATTTATATTATTGAGATACCCACATGGTTTCATTATTGTCCTATATCAGTCTTAATTTTAGCAAAGATATAAATTTGCCTTCCTTTGGGAAGAGGGTTGCCCCTAGCCCCATCTAATCAATAACAGGGAAAATGACAAAACATGCTGAGTACAACACCTGTGAACCTCCCAACTGTACAGAGGAGTGGGTTAGGAGTTTCATGGTGCTTCCAAATTTAAAAGATCTTTATAATTCTGCTGCATTCATTTTTGATTGTATGTTTGTGTGTCTATGTGTAACTACATATTGCAATTGCTTTGTTTTAGGCATTACATAATTTATTTGTTTAATTCATCTCCATCAGTTCATGGAATTATTCCAGTGTTTCTCTGTATTCATATTTATCATGTTTTACAGTACAATAATCTTCCATTATATTCTTATACCACAATGTTTAGCCAGTGTTTACCCATTAACCAATTATGGGGTATTTGCTTTATTTCTAGTTATTTGGTATTTGGGGAAGTTTTGCAGGACAATGGGATTAAGTGACTTGCCCAAGGTCACACAGCTAGGTAATCAGCAAGTGTGTCAGTCTGGATTTGAACTCAGGTCCTTCTGACTCCAGGGTATGTGCTCTATCCACTGCACCAATTAGCTGCCTCTCCAGTTGTTTGGTATTACAAAAAGTGTTACTTTAAGCATATTAGTGAATATTGGGAATCAAAGATGACTTCTTTGAAGTTTAAGCTCAGTAATGAAGGAGAAAGGGGATCAATTTCTTAATATTTTTGTGCTCCTCTATATCTATTTAATAATAACTATAATAGCAAGCACTCATATTTCACATTCATCATTTCATTGGATCTTCACAAAAATCCTCTTAGAGAGTTGTCGTTTACTATTCCCATTTTACAGATGAGTAAACTGAGGATGAGAGCTTAAAGAAGTGGATGAAGGTCACACAGTGTGGATCTGAAGGAGGCTTTCAACTCAAGTCTTTCTGACTTAGAGTCCATTACTAAATAAACAGTACCAATATCTAATTGAATGCCTCCACAATGGCATTTCAAAAGGTTTTTCAATCTGTATCTATCTGTATCACACCATTATCTCAAGTGATTGGTTAATATTGGAGGGAAAAACATTGTTTTTAGAAAATACATTCACAAAGCTGAGTTTATGAAATGTAGAATGAACAAGGTATTATGAAGACCTATACTGATATACTTATTCTTAGTTCTGTAATGAACTGTTATGAAGAAGAAAGATTATAACTATTCTCCTTGATCCCAGAGTAGATTTAGGATCAAACATGAAAGAGTCAGAGAAGTATATTTTTTCTTGTATAAGGAAAAGCTCTGGAAAAAAGCAATGAAAAGTATTAAAGGCCATATGAATCCATAGTAGATTGTATTTCATGGAGGTACTAGGCATAAGTCCTGGCACATGGAGAGTACTTACTAACTTATTGGGGAGCTCTGGGAAGAAGATGCTTGTCAATTATTTTATAAATAATCCTTTCTCAATTATAACTTGAGTGAGATGATCTCTGAAATCTGTTACAATTCAGTAACTTATTAACTGTACAATCTTGATTCCTATATATCAATTTGCCTTTCCACATATTTGTCAGAAACTGGAAAAGGAAAAGGAAGGGATCTATGCCTGAGAAAGATTAGAATATTATAAACAAGTTAGGGAAAGATGTAAGATTTACATGTCAAATCTATGGATTAAGAAAGAGTCCATGGCCAAATAGATAACCTATGGATTTTTAATCAGTATCAGAGTACAACAAATGAGAATTGGTAAAAATGGATTTGGCTGAGACAATTTAACTAAGGAGATGGAACATAAAAATATAAAGTCGGTTTTCCCCTCAACAACAGAAATGCTACTTACCTTAATCCTTAACTTTTTTTTGTTTCAAAGTTGTCCATAGGTCCTCTTAAATACAATTTTTTAGCTATTAGATTTTAGGCTCTAAAAGGGCAGTCACTATCTTTCCTTTTTTTTTATTTGTACTTCTAGAGCTTAGCACAGGATTTGACTTACAGTAGATGCTTACTAAGTGTTTATTTAATTGAACTGGTGTGTAATTAATGTTGTGTGGAACCCTGAGAATATATATTAGATGTATGATTCTCTTTTCCGTCTTTGTGAAAAGAATGTTTTTTGTGCTTCTGGTCCCAGATTTAGCTTTTTGATTTCAAGTGAAAACTTTACCAATAATTAAGCTGTCTCTCATTCAATTGCCTCTGGATCTTTAGAAATCCTGTTTTTCACTATCTCTTTGTTGACCTGTTATGGGTATTAAATATCTCAAGTGTTTATCTAAGAGAGTTGAAGGATCACTTCAACTTATTTCACTTACTCTATTTATCCACAGTACTTCAGTTAATTTTATTATTATTATTCTTTAGTATCTGTGTAAGATTTCCTCTCCTTTGACATCTCTGATTTCAGATATACTTGTATCCTATCTTATTTGCTTCCTTAATCTTTTTTTGTGACCTTGTCTAGTATCATCCTAAAATGATATTTCCAGACTCTTCTATCTTACGGATTGTCCTCTTCACAATAGGACTTTAATGACTGTATATGCCTTATTATCTAAGCTCTTCCATAAAGTTTAAATTTTTTTTCTTGATAATTGAATTTATGTGAACTTCATTTCTGTGTAGTTTGCTCTCCCATACTCAGAAACTCATACCTTCCAACAAGGAATAAAAAAAGAATGAAAAATAAGTTCAGTAAAACCATTCAATACTTCAAATGTGTTTGACAATTCATGGTCATATCCCACAAACTCTACAAAAAAAGGTAAATTCTTTGTTTGAACTTTCTTGTGACAAAGTTTGCATGTATACAATTCCAATACTTATTTATAGTTGTTTAGGATCCATAGTACCAGCTCCACTTAAAAAATAGTACATAATTTCCTTCCTTATAGAAGAAAGAATTTCTTAATATTTTTATGAAATTACTATTATATCTACTTAGTAATATTGATAATAATAATAGAAGAATTTTATATGAAAATTAAAAAGTTTTAGATGTATCATCTTAATGGCTTCTTGTAGCAATTCCATGAGAGGGATGTTATTATCTACATTTTATAGAAGGGGAAAATAAGACTAGGAGTTGAAGCTGATCCGGATCAAGGAGCTAGTAAGTATCTAAGGAAGAATTAATATTTAAATATTCCTGACTCAAAGTTTAGCATTCTATCAACTATGCCAGTATATATATATATGTGTGTGTGTGTGTGTGTGTGTGTGTGTGTGTGTGTGTGTGTGTGTGTGTATATATATAAATAGTACAGATTCATGTCTCAGAATGGTAGATAAAGACATTAATGTGATCTATGTTGTATTAAGATGCTATCCATATTTAAAATGAGAGAAGTAAACTATTTTGATTATACTAAGTAATACTGTAAAATATTCTCAAAGTGAATTATTCAGTGAAGAATGGGGAAGGTATTAACAAAATTTAGGGGCTAGAGAAGTAAACCTACTCCTATTCTTCCTATATTTGAAGGTTGGTCATATGGTAAAAGACAATTTATCCTACTTGGCCCCAGGGCAGCTCTAGAATCAAAGAGTAAAATTTATAAGGAAAATATCCTAAAAGATTATCAAAAAGAATAGATTATATGGAAGGGGAGTGAATTCTTCCTTCCTAGAATGGGCTGACAAAATTTCTGACACATATTGGATTCCTAATTAATGCATGTTTATTCATTGATCATTAGAGTGCTTTGGGTAAAATTTGGAATGGTACAGGATAACACTTCCAATATGCTATTTTCTTCCAATTTGAGTATATAATTTGCTGGAGTAACCACTCTTAAAAAATATTATCTTCTCTTCTGCCATAATGTATCACTATTCACTGATAAGCAAGAGAGATTAATTTCACTATAATGAATTTATAAACTCCTATGTTGTGAAAGACAAAGCAGAAGAAAATGTCTCTAGTCATCAAACCCAATGCCTTATGGTAAATAATGCTCCATTGTTTCTGATTACTTCTCTGCCCAGGGAGTATAAAATATTGAATTCAAGAATACTGCAGACACAAGGGATCTTCATTATGTAAAACTTTTTTTCAAGGAAGAGAAAGAGTAAAGAAAGCTTTTCAGTTTCAATATAAACCTTTCCCAGTTGTACAGGAAAATTAGAGACAAGGCAGAGAGATGAGAGCTGAAGAATACTGTTCCTGAGAGAGTATTACTCATTATCAAGGCAGCTGGTAAGTCTTTCCTTAACAGTTTCACAGATTTAAAAAGACTCGGGTTAACTTTAAAGAGTTCAAAGTAACAAGTTTAAAGGGAGCAAAAAGAATAAAGACAAGAACTTAAATTGTAGGAAACAAGATGTCATCTCAGAAGAGGATAAATAAGGATCTACATAGAATGAAGGAAAAGGATGGCTATTAATAGCTTTCATTAATGAGTCCATCTTTATAAATATGCAAAGATATATCAAAATCATAAATGAGGAACCAGACAGAGAAAGATTAGAGGAAGACCATCAAGGGAGGGCTTGGAGGGAGAGTAAAGCACAGTAAATGTTGTATAATTAAGGACCTAGTACTTGTATATTTGTATATATAGAGGTCAGATTCTTGTTCTAAATATATATATATGTATATATTTAGAACAAGAATCTGACCTCTATGAGTCACAGACTCAGTTGATGGGAGGATTAAGAGAATTGGTTAGAATAAGAACTATAAATGAATTAAAATAAAAGAGAAATAAAAGTTCTATAATGATACATTTTTTCCACAACCCCACACTCAAAGAGCATCTATTTCCTTCAAATACTAACATATTTGCCAGTTACAGCTTCATTAGGGAAGGGACTAATTTTAGTGACCTAAAAATTTCCAAATATTTTAAGATATTGTACAAGTACTGTAATGATGAGATTATCTAGAGAACATCTTACTTCTGCCAGTCCAGGGTATGTCAAAAATGGAGTTAAGAAGGAATGTTAAATCAACATAGGCTATAGCAAGGCTTATGGAGTATGAAATGAATATTTTGCTTTTGTTTAGGAACAATTAAAAAATCTCCGGATTATATATCCTTTTATATATGACCACCCATTAAAAAAAAGGAAAAACAAGACAATGGGAACCATCTTTTCTAATTACCTGCCCCCCAAAATTACAATGTACTTTAATGTGGGTGTTCAGAGGAAGCAAAAATTTTATCAGAGACCTTATATGAACTGATCAATTCCCTCTGCAATGAGTGATGGCTGTCTTGTTGGAAATCTTTTTCTCAGGAGACAGTAGTAAGAGTTGAAAAGAAAGGAAGAAGGACTAACTGAGCTCTAGCTTCTAATCTTGAATGTTGATGAGCCCTCAGTTTTGTAAGCCATCTTCATAGCCTAGATTTAGAATGGCAGGGTCAAATGTGACTATAAAGTCTAAATAACTAACTATTAATATTTATATTTTCTCAAATCTTGTGGATAATGCAATTAAATTGAGATAAATTACCCAATTTTGAAAAGTAAAATCCAGATCAGATAAACCAACTTCAAATTTCCACAGTGAGCAGGGTTCTGCAAAGTGTTATTGGAAAGGAGAAACTGCACATAAAGTTGGGAGAGGACAGAAAGAGAACAGTATTCTCCTGGTTATCTTTAGAAAACCAAAGTGGCAGTTGGTAAGATATTTATAGGCATTTCGCTTGAGGATGTCTTCATTCAAGGCTTAAAAGGTTAGTATCCTTTACTAGTTTGGAGAGAAGAGAAACATACTGGGAAGGGGAAAATGGAAAACAACATAAGTAAAAAGATTAGCTAAGTTAATTTGTAAGCTGTCTAAGGGAACTTCTTCCAATCAAATGGGAATGCAAAACAATTTTATGGATCAAATGGAAAAAAGAAATACAGTGAACAAGGAAAACAGATTAAGAGAGTCTGAAAATGCATAAATTAAATCATACTTTTGTAGGAAATGTCTCATACAAATTCTTATATACGATAATCTGCTTTCCACTTTAAACTCATTTGGTGATGCAAAATTCATCATCGCCTGACATAATGTACTCCACTTTGAGAGATTCTTATTTTACATTCTTTATATTATGAGGGAATCAAAAATTGCTTCTTGGCAGTTGGAGTTTTAAGTCCTTCCTTAAATAGATTCATATGTAAAAGATAAACAGATTGTCCCTGATCATCTGATTATTTCATCTTTGAAAAATAGATTGTTTATTGGATGGAACATTGGCAGGAAGATAATGTATTATCTGTGTGAGTAAATCAGGTCGAAACTAATAGTCACGAAATATTTTTTATTTTACAGATTACAGAAAAAAGTGGTATTCTTAAGAACATTGTTGGCAAGATGCTCCCTTCCAATAACACTCAGTTTCACCCCACATTCTTCCTTTTACTGGGAATTCCAGGATTAGAAGAGATGCACATCTGGATTGGTTTTCCTTTCTGCTCTGTGTATCTGATTGCTCTTTTTGGCAATCTCATTATCCTTTTTGTGATTCGTGCTGAACGCAGTCTCCACCAACCAATGTTCTATTTTCTGGCCATGTTGTCAACAATTGACTTGGGCTTATCTACTTCTACCATTCCCAAAATGTTGGGAATCTTCTGGCTAAACCAAAAAGAGATTAGCTTTGGAAGCTGTGTTACCCAGATGTTCTTCATTCATATCTTCACTGCTATGGAGACTTTTGTGCTAGTGACCATGGCTTTTGATCGCTATGTTGCCATCTGCTACCCTCTTCAGTATACTATGATACTAACCAACAGAGTCATTGCTATCATTCTAGTAATTTTGATCCTAATTAATTTCTTTCTGATATTTCCAATGGTGTTTCTTGTCCTAAGGCTGCCCTTCTGTGGGCACCATATCATCCCCCACACTTACTGTGAGCATATGGGTATTGCCCGGTTGTCTTGTGCTAATATCAAAATTAACATTGTATTTGGGTTAGTTATTATAGCTATGATATTTGGGGATGTAATCTTGATTGCTATCTCTTATATGAAGATTCTTTATGCTGTCTTTCACCTCCCAACCAGGGATGCTCAGCTCAAAGCTCTCAATACCTGTGGCTCCCACATCTTTGTGATCTTATCCTTCTTTGGCCCTGCCCTCTTCTCTGTTCTCACTCACAGATTTGGACATAATATCCCCGGGCACATTCACATCCTTTTGGCCAATCTTTATGTAGTTGTACCACCTGCACTTAATCCTATCATTTATGGAATCAGAACAAAACAAATTCGTGAACTGGTGCTGAGACTATTTAAGAAAGCCATGTTTTCATCTATGTGACATGAAGACATTAATTTACATTTTCCTACCCATTATCTGAAGTGAACAAATGTAGTTATTCAGAATTTTATTAAATAGAAGGTGTAGTTAACATATATTAGAGTGATAGACAATCTAGATAAGTCATTCTAATACTATGGTTGGGCAGTGGTAAACATGGGAATAATGAATTGATTCAGCACTAAGGAAAATGACTATTATTCCAGTCATTAAATGTTTGTCTCCAGCTTAATAAGTTTATCATCTTATTCCATGCATCTGTCATTCCTCTAATCTATATTCAGGAATCCTTCATACCTATCTTCCAGAGCAGAAACGACTGGTATACACTATGATGATTCTTCCACTGACTCTAAGGCATAGTATAGTTGTTTTTTGTGATTTATTTGTACATAGAAATCTTCTATCTTATAATTCATATATATATATGTATATATATATATATATATATATATATATATATATAGTGTATGTTGTTTGAATGTGGATGTCAAATGATGGTTTTTTAATTACAGGGGATATTGCTAATAATATAATACTCAAAGGACATGGCTAGCATTATGGATAGTAATTGCCAGTGCCAAATCTCATGTTATCCAACCATTATCAGATAATTTAAATAGTCATAGAATTCAGAACTAGAATTAATCTTGGTAAGAATTTTGCCTTATGCCCTTATTTTACAAATAAGAAAATTTGAACCTGTTTTCCAAAGAAACAGCAATAGCGAGTAGCATAGCCTAACTAGAATCTAGTGGTTTTTCTCATTCATGATATAGCCACCTTTCTTGACAAGTTTTCTGATTAATAAAATGCATGGTTGGATGAAATGTTCCATTATATGCCCCCCGTTCTAAATAAATTATGCAAATATATATTAATTCATCATCTTCTAACATTTCACTCAAAAATATAAAAGGAAATTAGACACAAAGATAGGTAAGACATAACTATTTTCTGAAACTTTTTATGTCATTGAAATCCTCTAATTCCATCAGTTAATTCCTTCAGTAAAAACAAATATCCATCTAAAACTTCAAATTAAGTGTTCATATTTTAGATTGGAGTAGCAGGAGTTGCCAAGATTCAGCTCACATATTCAAATTAAAATACTACAATATATTTCAAAGAATCACATAAGTAATAGGGATTGACAAAACAGTTCAGCATTTGACCAGTCCAAACCTAACACATAAGCTATCTCTAATATACCATCCTTAACAAGTGTATATCAAGTTTTGTTGGGGATATTATGGAATGATATGGGCTAAAAGATTGTTGTGCTCCCTTCTAATTCAAAAAATTTCTCTAGTTCTTTTAAATATAATAGGTTATATTATGTGGTGCTCTCTATGTTGAATATGTGGTCTGAGGTATGAAAATCCTTATTCTTCATCTTAATAAAAGTATGTCGTTTGTAGGTTTAAAGGATATAAGCAAACTAGTAGCTGAATAATTAAAAGTAAGAGTGTTGGAAAGAGCTCCATAAATCAATTTCACAAACATTTATTAAAAATCTACCACATGCTCGTTCTAGATATAATGATTGAAAAGAAAAAAAACCAAAACATGCCTGAAATCATAGAGTATGACTTTTATTGATGAATACAGACTCCAAAGAAGTAAGTCCATAAGTAAAAATGAGTATGTCTAAAGAAGTACCATATGAATTTATCAGGGGGATTAGGATAGTATAAAACTGTCACCTACACTAAGAGATTAATGAAGTAATAGATTTGGATAAGTTGAATTGATGAAGAAATATTTTTACAGGTTTATGGATCAGATAGTATACACAGAAGAGATAGAATAGGATGCTCCTTGATACACTGAAAAGCAAAGTAGAAGTAATAGAAAAGAAGGAAAAGACACGAATTTCATAGAAAGGAGATCAGAAATGTATTATCTTTTCCTGCTCCAGTGGAAAACATAGGCACGGTGGATATTACATTTTATTTCTGTTGATTCCTTTAAAAATATTACTAGATAGAAGGTGTGCCTTAAGTAAATCACACAGATTGTGTTTTTGATCATACTTACTCTCAAACCTTTATTCATCATCTTTCCCTGATTGGAATGCAATTGCTCTAATACCAATTTCATTTATCCAGTTCCTCTTTATCTTTAAATTCTAGTTTGATAAATCTTCTTCCAATAATACATACTTGACGACATGAAACTCAAATTAATCTACATTCTCCTGAATTCAAAGCAATTTAAGGGTCTGGCAGATCATATGGAAAGGGATTTTAATTGAAAAGTAGGTGAGTAGAATAATAATGTCCACGTATAGTTGTTAAATAAGACAAATAGAAACCCTATGCAACAAACAGGAATGTTAGTAATGGTTATAGGAAGTAAATATGATCACTAGCAATTAATACATTGACAGATAGCAGTTGCTTAATAAATGTTAGTTAATTGATGATTGAATCATAAAGATTTGGTGTGTAAAAAATATCATAAGACTGTAACAATGAAAGATCATGCCTCATTCCATATTAATTGATTGACTAAAATGGATAGTGAGAATGTTATTGTGAATGAAGAAGATATTAATGCATATGTGTGTGATTTCATTAAATCAAAAAAGTTCAGAGGCAAGCATTTTGATGAGGAATAGAAGAGAAAGAAAGGCTACATAGAAATATGTGTATATATGTTTGTGTGTGTGTGTGTATTAGTAATAATAAGCTATCTTCTAGGTTAACTAAAGAAGCTGAATGAAAATTTTCTGAAATAAACTGGAAAATTTATACATATACATAGTATATTTATTATGGGGGGACTTAAATTATCCAGATATTGTGACCATGGAAATAAGAGCAGCTAACACATTTTTGTTTTCTGTTGATGATAATTTAATCTTTCTGAAGGTGGAGGAAGTAATGAAAGACTGTTATTCTGGACCTAATTCTTTTTTTTTTTTGCAAGGCAAATGGGGTTAAGTGGCTTGCCCAAGGCCACACAGCTAGGTAATCATTAAGTGTCTGAGGCGGGATTTGAACTCAGGTACTCCTGACTTCAGGGCCAGTGCTCTATCCACTGTGCCACCTAACTGCTCCTTTGACCTAATTGTTACCAACACAGAGGCATTGGTTGAAGAAATAGAAATGGAACAAAAACAACAGCAGAAACACACCTTTGTAAATTAATAATCTTATCCTCTACTTTCAATGGAAGGAAAAGCTAATTTTGTGGTTGTTGTTGAGTTGTTTCTGCCATGAGAGACTCTTCTTGTCAATATTTGCAGTTTTCTTGACAAAGATACCAAACTGGTTTGACACTTCCTTCTCAAGGTCAATTTACAGATAAGGAAACTGAGGCAAATAGGATTGAGTGACTTAACCAGTGTCACTAGTGTCTGAAGCCAGATTTGAACTCATGAAGGTGAGTCTTCCTTACTCCAGGACTGGAGTTCTATATCTAACTATGGCACCTATATGTCCTTTGTCAGGTATAGTGAGAAACAAAAATATTCATTTTTGAAAATTAAATTTAATTAGTTAAGCTTAGATATAGAAGAGACTTTGATGATGACTTCTTCTAATCCATAAATTCATAGGTATCCCTTCTGCAATATGGAGTCTGCATGAAGAGGTTCACTGATAAGGTCAGTGAAAGGGAACACAGTGTCTAATGAAGAGCGCATCATGTGAAAATGTTTGAAAGGGCACTTAATTCATGAGGAGTGGTAGACTCTCAGAAATGATAGATTAAGGACATCAAGATGAATGCTTTTGGGGAAGAAGAAAATATAAGACTGCAATTACTCAAGAAATGTATCAAAGAAAATAGTACTGATGACAGCATGAATAATAAACGGAATTTAGAATAGTCAAATGAAAAGGAGTAGCATGGTCCTGTGAAATTGTAATAAGTTCTTTGCAACCCACAGCTTGTGATAAAAGAAATTCTTCAAATTTATCTCTGATCTTATTGGTATATATTATTCCATTATTATGCAGATAACCACTCATCTATATTTTTGCATCTTATGATTCTTCTTTATTTTTTTTCAAGAAGTATTCTATCCAGGGGTAGCTAGGTGACGCAGTGGATAGAGCACTGACTGGCCTTGGTGTCAGATATACCTGAGTTCAAATCCCCCCTCAGACACTTAATGATTACCTAGCCGTGTGGCCTTGGGCAAGCCACTTAACCCCAATTGCCTTGCAAAAACTAAAAAACAACAAAAGTATTCTGTCCAACATGCTAGAGTACTTCCCTTTGTTTTCTTAAAATCATAGAGGTACAAGTTTAGCAGTAAAGCAATTAATCTGTTTATCTGTGTTTGAGGACAAAATTTAAAAAGCATAAGGTGTGAGCAGTCCCAATCTCTTCTCTCATTAATGCCTACTTTGTATATGACTATGTTCCATTTAGTTTTATAACTTTTGATATAGTAATAATAGCTAGTATTTATATAGCACCTACTCTATGAGAGGCACTGTGCTAAGCACTTTACAAATATTAACTCATGTAATCCTCACAACAATGCTGGGAGGTAGGGGCTATTATTATCTCCATTTTTCAATGAAGTAAACTAAAGAAAGGGCAGGTGGGTAGTATGGTAGTTAGAGAGTCAATTCAAAAGACAAGAACATCTGAATTCAAATCTGGCATCAGACATTTACTAGCTGGGAAAGTCACTTCATCTCTTTAGCCTAAGTTTCTTCAACTGTTAAATGTGCTGAGAAGAAGTAGCAAACCTTCAGTATCTGTCTGAAATGATTGAAGAAAACAAAAAAAAAGAGAACTTATATAATTTTCTCAAAGTCACACAGCTAGTAAATATGAGATGGAATCTGATCTCAGGTTTTGATGACTAGATGCAATACTCTATTCACTGTGCCATCAAACTGCTTCAATACTATTATATTAAATTATTCTGTAATATTATTTAGTTCTTACTTTACTGAAGTATAACAACATAGTTTTCTATGACTTAGATTATCAATTTTTCTATGCCTATAAAAGTGCCTAAGTATGTTTGAAAATATTTTCCATGTTCTGTCTATATTTAGTTGTCTCTGCTAGAATTCTAATTCATTAAGGAACTGTGACTGGTAATTTAATACTAGTTATGAATTTGACTTTATATTTTGACTTTAGAATATTGAGTTAGATCTACTACTTTACTATATTATTTCTATTCTGTGTCCCTTTGGGTAAAGTAATTTAATTGCCATTTATAATTTTACATAAATTAATAACTATTGCATATCTCTTAATTATTTCTTTTTTACCATAATGTATCAAAAATACTTGTATCTTCTTTTTTTAGATTCAGTTGATATTCAATTTCTCAGATAATATTATGTGACCCCTCTTTATTTGAAATTAGTTTGTCTAATTTAGACTGACTTTTTAATATGATTTGATTCTGTCCACTTGTATGAAATATATTTAGGGGAACCAGTGCTTTGTTACATCATATTTCATCTCACATTTTTTCATTTTAAAAAGGAACAGTCATTTATTTATTTTAGCTTCATTTCCCCCTTGATAGTTTATGTTGAATAGAGAGTTGTGTAACCTAATTTTCTGTGCTGTTTTAGCTATTCAACCAAGTAAGTCAAAAAAACTACATTTCAATTATTTTAACTTGAATCTTAGTTTTCCTTTACATTGAACTACATTTTTATTATATTTACAGAAGATAAGATGAGGAGCCAGACTGCAAGCATTCCATTAAATCTTTCAACTTTTTCAGGGGACAATGGTGAAAAGAGAAGAAAGAGTAGAAGTTGAACAATGGACTTTCCCAAAGGGTTAGAGGATGATGGTAAACATGATAGTAATGAGTTAGACTTTGGTCAACTATAGAATAAGACAAAGGATGATTATTGCCTTAGCTTTGAATTGGGATCAAAATCTTGGAGGAAGTCTATCTGATTGCATTTTGAGGGGAATCTCAGCATTCTTTTTTGTGATCAATACCAATCAAAGTTTCTACCAACTCTTTTTCTACTTTCTAGCCATGTTGGTCACTGTTGACTTGGGTCTTTCTACAACCACCATCCCCAATATGATGGACATTTTCTGGTTCACTTGTGAGAGATTAGCTTTGAGGGATGTCTGACTCAGATTTTTTATCCATATTTTCACTGGGTAGATAGAGTACTGTGCTTGTGGCCATGGCTTTAAATCTGAATTGTTGATCGCTACATGGCAATCTGCCATCCTCTTAGGTATAATTTGATTCTCACTAATAAATTCATTGTAATCATTTCAGGGGTAGGTATCCTGAGAAATTTTTCTTTAGTAACACCAATCCTCTGACTTCCATATTCTGGTCATCATGTCATTCTCCATATCTATTGAGCATATGGGCATTGTCTGACTGTCTTGTATAGGCATCCATGTTAACTTCATCTATGCTTATTTATCATCCATATAATATTTTTGAATATGAATCTGATTGCCATTTCTTAGATCCAAATTTTTCAAGCAGGTTTATTCTTCCTTCTCAGGATGCTTGCTTCAAAACATCTGGGTACAACATCTGTGTCATCTTAGCATTCTTCACTTCAGCTCTATTTTTTATTCTCATGCATCAATTTGGCCACAATAATCTTCATTATATCCATATCCTATGGTCAATCTATATGTAGTTCCTACTGCACTCAATTCTGTTATTTATGGAGTCAGAAGGACCAAACAGATCCTGGAACGTTTGATACAAATCATCACAAGGAAAGATAATTGTTAAATGAAGAAATCCACACTATTAAATTCAGGTCCTTCCCAGGAAAACAGCTTTTCTAGATTTCCAATACTGAAAAATAATTCCACAATTAATAAGAAAACAATTCTCAGAGACAACTCAATTAAAAAATTAAAACTAACCAAAATGATAATCTAGGTGGAAATAGTACATCCCTGATTCCTGCTCCACTGATCCTGCCCCCATCCTATCCAAAGAAAGATTTAGAAATATAGTAGGGTCAGATTGGGAAATTCAGAGAGAACTTCACAGTGAATCATTTTTTTGAACCCAGTTCAGAATAAGAAGACAGAAGTATGTGGAAACAAGGGATCTATCTATGAGTATACAAACTAAATTGATGCCTGGGAAAAGTACATTAGGATAAAACATTTCAGATCCAGCAGAGTTAGGTTAGACATTGTAAAGGACATAGGAACATAGGAAAAGGAGACAATTAGTAGCTTTTTTGGAGTGATACCTGAGCTGGGTAACAAGTTTAATGTGACTCTAGGTTTAGTTGCTATTAGCTGGGCAAGAGGCATGAACAGAAGTGAACAGGTTTTATGTCTTTCTGATGCAGGATCTTGGTCTCACATTCAATTACCAGTCTGGTCTAAGACATGGAAGTGAGTAAACAAGGTAAAATTCCCAAACCAAAGCATCTGAAATAGTGGTTTTCTGAAGCTATAGAGCCTCCTATGTAGCTGACAGAGGCTAGGGTTAGCAGCAGTCTAGTGGAGCCTCATCTAGGGCAAAGTCTATAGACTTAAATCAGAGTCAGCAACTTGCAAAACTCAGATAATGACACAACAATCACACTTTTACTTATATCAGACTGCCATGATTATAACTAAAGTAAAAAATTATTCATTATGAACTGCCCTTGATATCTTGAAGAACATATCAATTAGTATTGTGAAAGCATTAGTAATTTCTCATAACTATATTGATAGAAGAGTAATTCCCTTTAGAAATTACAAGACTTCTGATCAGGTCACCTTGACTTACTAGTTAGAAATTAAGCATCTGGTGTGTTAATGACAAAGTCTAGGAGAACAATGCTCAGAATGTAAGGAGACCATTCTCCCAGGAAGAGACAAGAGAAGAATTGAGGAAGAGACAAAAGAAGAGGTTAGAAAGATATAACAAAATGATAATTTTTGTAGATCAATTTTGTTTAGAGACATTGTTCAAATTCCCATGCACTGGTCATTAAGGACATGAAGGGCTTTTTCTATTTCCTAAATGTTATAAGAATCACTTGCTATTCCAGTTTTTTTAGGTTTTTGCTAGGCAAATGGGGTTAAGTGGCTTGCCCAAGGCCACACAGCTAGGTAATTATTAAGTGTCTGAGACCTTGAGACCGGATTTGAACCCAGGTACTCCTGACTCCAGGGCTGGTGCTTTATCCACTGTGCCACCTAGCTGCCCCATTCCAGTTTCTTTATGACCATCACACAATGGTTTTGTTTGGTAAATCCCAGAGAATAAAACTTTATGTCTAATTATATTTTTCTGTTTTGCTTGTTTTAACTTTTTGTTTTTTGAAGATCTTACAATTTTAGGTTTAACAGTACATAAAAGAGACAAAAGTAGAACTCCAGAGCATAGAAAAATAGGGAAAACAAGGTGCAGACATTCCTTACATAAGCTGATGGAGTTAGTCCCTAATACAAATTTAGTATTAGGAAAATAAATAAAGAAGAATGAGTAAATAAAAATATAAAAAAGACAACTACTCTAGCAGTAATTATGGGGCCAGGAATTTATAGAAAACAAACCCAGAGAAGAGAAGGTCTTTAAAACTCTACAAGTAAAATTTCAAAGGAAAATGCAAAGTTTACTTAAATTCTTCATTGAATCAAGAATTTAAAAATAATTAAAAATTATTTTATAGATGAAATAAGAGCACTATAGGAAAGACATGAAATATATGGAGAAAATTTTGCAAAAAGGCCAATAAGCATGAGTTACAAAAATTTATCAAAGCAATAAACTCTTTGAAAAGTAGAATTTATCAATTAGATGTTAGTAATTTCTTGAGACAAAAGGAAATAAAGAAAGGAATCAAAAACTATGTGGGGAAAGACAATTGAAGGTATTCCCTACTAAAACAAACAGACTTGGAAAATAGATCAAGAGATATAAATTAAATAAATACTTTATTTAAAAATCATGATTTAAGGAAGAAAAAAGAATAGAAAGAAAGGAAAAGAAAAGAAAAAGAGCCTATAAATCATATTTCTAGAAGTGATTAAAAAAATCTTTTTATATCCTTTAGAAGCAGAAGGCAAAAAAAACCCCAAACACCAAAAAGCTGATGACCTTTTTAAAAATCCCAAAATGTAAATCCCCAAGTACATCATAGTTAAAATCTAGTTTCCTGATCTGAGAAAAAAAATAATGCAAGCAACCTGAAAAACAGAATTCTAGTTCTAAGCATAACAATTATATCACATAATATTAGTTACCAACTTCTGGTCCCATGGGTAACAAAATTGAAAATTAGCTGCTTTCTTTCTGATCCTCACAACTTTGCAATCTTTTTTAAATTAAAAGTTATGTGCAAGATATTATGCAGTTTCCTCTTTGTCAGTCACCTGAAATACTCAAAGAAGAAATGAATCATTGACCTAATTTCAGAGACCACTAAGCATTGTCTCTTGATACTCACACAGCACTCAGTAAAACCCTACTTTACAGTAGCAGGGTTTCATAAGCCGAACTACATAACTGCAATAGAAATCAATTCTATACCCTTTCTTTCCCTTCTCCCAATTAAAAAAAAAATAAGATCCAAAAATAGATATTTGCTAAGACTGTTGTAGCAGAGTAACAGGACTCAATATTGATAAAAGATCTAAGATAAAGAACTGAGAAATAGAAGAAATTGTGGCAGAACACACATAATATGTCTGTGAGACTCCACTAATCCTGAGGGAAAATCAAGGCTTTTAATTGGAGGCATTTTGTCCCCCTAAAAGTCACAAATTCTGATAAACCTTGAATTGCCCAGCATGAAAGGAGAATGAGATACTTTTAAGGTCTAACTCTCAGATAAATCACCATTAAAGGGGAAGGAGTTAGAGAGTGAGTAATGTGAGAAAATAAGGGAAAAGTTTAAAATTATCAGAAACATCAGGAGTAAGAAAACTCAAATAACTTAAGAATATCTAAGTAAACATAGGAAACATATTAAAAGAAGGGCATTTATCCTCATGATCAAGTAAAAACATCCAGAATTCCAGAAATAAAAATTGTAAGACAAAAGCAAATGAACCAGAACCTGATAATGAAGAGAATTCTGTGGCTTTTCAAGAAAGCATGGAGGGCAAAGTCAAGATGGCGCTGTCAAGTTAGCATGATCCAAGAGCTGTTCCCCATACAGTGCTAAATGAAGACTCTGCACAAATGTTAAAGCTACAGATCCCACCAAAAAAGGATAGAAAAATGTTTTCAACTGTATGTATCATGATGATCTTCAGTGAAAGTTTGTCTTTTGGAGGAGAAAGGGGAGGTAAAAGCCAAGCTAGGTGGGAAAGCAGGAAAGCCAGTGGGAAGCTTTTAGCCATGATGCAATCCAGGTACTGATAGCTTCACAACAGCATCGGTCCCAGCAGCTAGACAGGAAGCCAGCAGGGAGGGTCCCAACCCCAAACAAAGTCTGAACTCTCAGAACACTGGGGCAAAAGACAGGACTGGATTGGGAACAAACCACTGCATAGGCAGAATCTGGACATAAAGGAGGGAAAAAGCATCTGTCAAGGCAATGCTTGAGTTGCATAGGCAACATCTTGGTCAGTGATAAACCAGGGAACAGATCCCAGTCCCAGCATACAAAGTTTGGGTCTATACTCTCTATACCCTGGGAGCAGAGCTCAATCAAAATGAACAAAAAAAAGTGTTAAAAGAGTGCTAACCATAGAGCTACTATGAAAATAAAGGTGTTAACAATTCCACCTCAGAAGCAGAAAGTAACAAAAAATTAAGTACATGGGAAATGCAAGGAGTTGATGAATTAAACTTAAATTCAAAAGTCCATATAAGGGCTTAAAAAGAATTTAAAAACCAAAGAAGAGAGGAAGAAGAAAAATGGAAAAAAGAAATGAGAGCCATGCAGGAAAATTATGAAAAATTTACCAAGGAAACCAATTCCTTTAAAAAATAAAAATAACAAACTAGAAAAAATGTAACTCTTCAAAAAATAAAATTGGTCTACTGAAAAAGGAATACAACTCATCTAAAATTAAATTTGCACAACTAGAAAAGGAAGGCAATTCATCTAAAACTCAAGTCACCTAACTGGAAAGATAATGCAGCTCAGCAAGAAGTAAAATTAACCAACTGGAAAAGGAAACACAAAAGCTAACTGAAGAAAATAAAAAAGTCAGAATTGAAAAAACAAAAACCAATGAATCTATGAGACTATTAAGAGTCCATCAAATAAGATAAAAATACTGAAAAAATTAAAGAAAATGTAAAGTATCATTTAGGAAAAATAAGTGACCTGGAAAATAGATCCGGGGAGATAATTTACAAATTATTGTACTACCAGAAAGCCTAGATCAAAAAAAAGAGCCTGGAAATATCTTTCAGGAAATCATCAGAGAAAACTGTCCAAATATACCAGAGCAAGAAGACAAGAAAGCTATTGAAAAAATACCCAAAACTACTCCAGAATGAAACTCCAGAATATCATAGTCAAATTCCAGGATTCTCAAATAAAGGAGAAAATATTGCAAGCAGCAAAAAAGAATCACTTTAAGTACAAAGGAAATACAATCCAACTTACACAGGACTTATCAGTTTCAATACTGAAGGACTGGAGGACCTAGAATAGGCATTACAAGAATTTACTACCCAGCAAAATTCAGCATATGCTATCAGGCATAAAGATGGTTGTTTAGCAAAATAGAGGACTTTCCAAGTTTTCTGACAAAAAGTCCAGAGCAGAACAGAGAATTCAGTAACCAAATACAAGACTCAAGAGATGCATAAAGATATAAACAGGGGGCAGCTAGGTGGCATAGTAGATAAAGCACCGGCTCTGGAGTCAGTAGTACTTGGGTTCAAATCCGGTCTCAGCCACGTAATAATTACCTAGCTGTGTGGCCTTGGGCAAGCCACTTAACCCTGTTTGCCTTACAAAAAAACCTAAAAAAAAGATATAAAAGAAAGGTGGAGGGGAGGTGGAAGCAAATGTTAGTCAAGAACATGAAATTCAATATAACCATACAAGAGAAGATAGAACACTTGTAACTCTTGAGTATTTCACTTAGGATAGTTAAAGGGTTGATTATAGTTGAAGGCATTGAATATGGGTATAGTTGGTGCTTGACTTTCCATTGAAGAGAGCACAGATGATATCACTGTGTTTGAGATAAATAGGTATGGTGGAAAGCTGGAGTGTTTACTTGAAACTCACATGGCTATTTGACCTACTTTAATGCTGTCTTGCTCATAAAGTTTAGCACTTTCTTTGATGAGAGCACCCTAGGTTGGGTAGTCCCAGTATCTTCCATACCTTACAAATCAAAAGTTCTTAAGAGAGACCTCCATAGTGTTCCAGTACTTAGAGTACTTAGAGACTCTATAGTTAATTAAATCAGAAGTGACTTTACTAGATACTACCATAGGGGCAGAGGGTGGGAACTTACTTAGGAGGGTTGGACATGAAGAGACTAAGAAGTGATCTCATCTTAATTCATACTTTCATTCACGAGGGTTTAATTGACTTGACTGAGGAACACAATGAGGGGGAATGTAGGAAAGAGAATATTTGGGTGAGTACAAATTAAATGAAATTATTTGACTTGGCATAATGCTTTGGCTCATGAAAATTGTATAACTATAGAGGGTATTTGAAAAGGTGGTAAGAGATTATAATTAGATGCAATTCATGATTCTTAAGAAGTATATTTCTATTTATACAGTGTATTTATATTGAGACAGAAGAGGGCAAGGTAATTAGTGACTATGAGGCAATGCTGTTTATCAATCAATCAACCTTTGTAGTTTGATCAATAGTATTTTAAACGTATGAAGCAATAAAGTAATCAATTAATCAACCTTTGACTGATGGTACTTTTATTGATACTACTCTGATAAAAGGAGTATATACAGGATTAAAGCAATAAAAATATAAAAAGGAGAAAAGGCAATAGGGATAAATAAAAGCAGGTGAAGAGGAACAAAGACTTATTATAGTAGAGGGAAAGAAAGGAGGGTGTGAATACTGAGGAAATCTTATTTAATAGATTTAGTCCAGAGAGGGAATGAGTTATATTCCCACTTGGGATTAAAAATTTCATCCTACTCTATAGGGAAGTGGGGGTGGGGAGGAAAGAAATGATAAGAAGGGACTGATAAAAGGGAAAGTAAAAATAAATGACAATAAACTGAAAGTTAAAATTTAAAAGAAAACTTAAATGGTAAAGGGATGAAAACTTTGGTGAGCAGGAATAAGAGGAAAGGAAAGAGAAAAGTACAAATAGAGAAAGATGGCATGGAGGGAAATGAAGAATTAGAAATCTTAACTATAAACGTGAATGGGATTCATCCCACATAAAATAGAAACTGATAGCAGAATGAATTAAAAATGATAATTATATGATATGTTGTCTACAAGAAACATATTTGAAGCAGAGAAATACACATAGGGTAAAGATAAAAGACTGGAGCAAAATATATTATGCTTCAGTTGAAGTAAAAAATCAGGGATAGAAATCCTTATCTCAGACAAAGCAAAAGCAAAAATAAATCATAATAAAAGGGATAAGGAAGGAAACAACAACTTCTTAAAATGCACCAAAGGCAACGAAGGTATATCATTATTAAGCATGGAAGTTCCTAGTAGTATAGCATTCAAACTCTTAGAGGAGAAGCTGAGTGAATTACAAGGAGATATAGACAACAAAACTTTCATAATGGGGGGCCCTTAGCCTCCCTCTCTCAGAACTAGATAAATATAACCACAAAATGAAGAAAAAGGAAGTTAAGAAGGTAAATAAAATCTTACAAAACTTAGATATGATAGGTCTGTGGAGAAAACAATGGGGATAGAAAAGAAAATACATTTTTCTTTTTCTTTTTTCCAAACTCATCCAAACTTTTTTTTCATTTTCAACATTTTATTTGTTTTTCAATTATATACAATAGTAATATGTACCTATCATTTCTATAAGATTTTGAATTTTACAATTTCCCCCCCTCCTTTCCCTCCCCCCCTAGAAGGCTTTCTGATAGTCTTTACATTGCTTCCATGTTATACATTGATGTAAATTGAATGTGTTATGAGTTAACATAACCCCTCCCAAGAAGATAAGAAACCTCAAGAATAGAGAAAGAGAAAAAAAATGGACTTCAGTCTGTGTTCAGATTCCAATGGCTCTGTCCCTGGGGAGAGTTGCTTTCTTTATCATAAGTCCACCAAAGAAGCTGCTTCAATATTTTTCCCACAGTTGCTATTATTAGCCGTACCTCCACTCTATTTCTCCTCACTCTCATTTATTCTATTCTCTCTCTCTTCTTTCATCCTGGCCCTGTCCAAAAGTGTTTTGAATCTGAGTACCCTCTGCCTCGATCTACCCTCTCTTCTATCACCTATTTCCTCCTCTATTTGAACCTCTGCTTCTAGGGTCTCAGGGAAATATTACTGTATTATTTCTTGAAAAATGAAGTTTAGGCTATTCTCCTGATTGTGGCTTTCAGATAGCCCAATAATTTTTAAATTATTTCTTCTGGATCTGTTTTTGAGTTTGGTTGATTTTTCAATGAGATATTTCACATTTTCTTCTAATTTTTGGCTTTTTTGGAAGAGTTTTACTTCTTCCTGATTTATGGCAAAGTCATCAGCTTCCTTTAGTTTCATTATGCATTTGAATGAGTTATTTTCTTCAGAGAGCTTTTTTATCTCCTTTTCCAGCTGGCCAATTCTGCTTTTTTAAGGCATTCTTCTCCTCATTTACCTTTTGTTTTACTTTTTCCATTAGGCCTAAACTGGTTTTTAACATATTATTTTCTTCAGTATTTTTTCTATATCTTTCACCAACTGTTGATTTAGTTTTCATGATTTTTCTGCATCGCTCTCATTTCTTTTTACAATTTTTCCTCCATCTCCCTTAATTGCATTTCAAAATCTTTTTTTTTGAGCTCATCCATAGTCTGAGCCCATTATCTATTTCTCTTGGAGGTTTTGGATATGGAAGCTTCAATTTTGTCATCATCTGAGTATGTGTTTTGAACTTCCATGGGACTAAAGTAATTCTCTATGGTCAGATTTTTCTTTTTCTGTTGTTTAGTCATTTCCTCAGCCCAAGATAGCACTTCCAAGACTTTGGGGTTTTTTTTTTTTGGGTGGGGGGAGATACTCCACTGAGACCTTTATTCCTCCAAGGTCTTATTCTCTCTTGCCTGTGCTTTGATATGTAGATGACCCCTATACTTCCCTCTGCCCTGGAACTATAAGGAGGATCCTGCTATCTTAGTATGGAAGCCCAAACTTCAAACTGGATTTGAGTGTAGGCAAGCAGCAAAGTCCTACACCAAGGGAAAGCAGAGAAATCTCTGCAGTCTTCCATAACCCCTTACCATCTCTGGGGGTGCAGGCTACTTTCTCCAGATTCTCACTGCAGATTCTGTAGCCTGTGCTTCCTCACTCCATACTCTTTCTGGTGTAGCAGACTTCTCTCACCACCCCTTCAAGCCGTTGCCAATGATCTCTGGGCCGGGCTGGGCTATGCTGCAGCCATGGCTTTTTACAACCCCTTGTCCTGGTGAAACATAGCTTTCCCATGGAACTTCTAAGTTATCTTGGACTGAGAAAATGTATCACTCAATCTTTCTGTGGTTTCTGCCCCTCTAAAATTTGGGTATAGTTATCATTTGTTAATTTTTTTGTAGTTTGGGGGGAAGGAGTTACTGGGAAATGCTGCCTTTATGCCACCATCTTGGCTCCACCCCTGTTGAATATTCATTTTCCTCAATAATACATAGTACCTATACCAAAAGTGACCATATGCTAGGTCATAAAAACCTTAAAATGAAACACAGAAAGACAAAAATAATGAATGCATACTTTTCATATCAAGATGCAAGAAAAATAACATGTAATGAAGGATAATGGAAAGATAAACCAAAAATTAATTGGAAACTAAATAACTTAATTTTAAAGAATGAGTGGCTCAAAAAAGTCATAGTAATTATCAATCATTTCATCTAAAAATGATAAAAATGAGACATCATACCAAAATTTATGGGATACAGCCAAAGCAGTTTTTAGGAGAAATTTTATATCTGTAAATGATTATAGTAAAATGGAGAAAAAGGAGGTCAATGAATTGGGTATGCAATTAAAAAAGCTAGAAATATGGGGAGCTAAGTGGTACAATGGTTAGAGCACTGACCCTGGAGTCAGGAGGATCTGAGTTCAAATTCAGCCTCAGATACTTAATAATAACCTAGTTATGGGGCCTTGGGTAAGTAACTTAACTCCATTACTTTGCAAAAACCTAAAAGAAAGCTAGAAAAAGAACAAGTTAAAGATCCCCAATTGAATTCCAAATTAGAAATTCTGTAAGTCAAGGGAGAGATTAATAAAATTGAAGGCAAGAAAACTATTTATCTAATAAATAAAGCTAAGAGTTTCATGAAAAAAAACTTAATAAAATGGACAAACCTTTGGTTAATCTGATCTTAAAAAAGAAAGAAGGGTCGGCTAGGTGGCGCAGTGGATAAAGCACTGGCCTTGGAGTCAGGAGTACCTGGGTTCAAATCCCGTCTCAGACACTTAATAATTACCTAGCTGTGTGGCCTTGGGCAAGTCACTTAACCCCATTTGCCTGGCAAAAACCTAAAAAAAAAAATAAAAATAAAAAAAGAAAGAAAACCAGATTACTAGTATTGAAAATGAAAAGGGTAAAATAACCACCAATGAGAGAGAATTCAAAGTGATAATTTGTACCTAATTTGCCAAACTGTATGCCAAGAAATTTGATGACCTGAGTGAATTAAATTATTTACAAAAATACAAATTAATAGAAGAGGAAATAAAATACTAACCCCATTTGAGAAAAAGAAATCTAAGAAAACATCAATAAATGCCCTAAAAAATTCATCAGGTCCAGATGGATTTACAACTGAATTTTAACAAATATTTAGGAAACAATTAATTCTAATCTTCAAAAATAATTTTTAAAAAGGAGTTCTGCCAAATTTATGACACCAATATGATGGTGATACCTAAACCAGGAAGGACCAAAACTGACAAAGAAGATTATAGACCAATTTGCCTAAGGAACATTGATGCAAAAATCTTAAATAAAATTTTAGCAAAGAGATTACAGGAAATTATTACTAGAATAATACATTATGATCAAGTAGGATTTATTCCAGGTGGGCAGGGATGATCCAAAATTAGGAAATGACTAAACATAATTGAACATATCAACAACAAAACCAACAGAAATCATGATTTTCTCAAGAGATCCTGAAAAAGCCTTTAACAAAATACATCCATTGCTATTAAAAACATTAGAAAGTATAGGAATAAAGGAATTTTCCTCAAAATAATAACCAGTACCTAAAAATCATAAATAAATATTATATATAATGTAATAAACTAGGAGTCTTTCCAATAAGATCAGAGGTAAAATAAGATATTCATTATCATCATTACTATTCAGTCTAGTATTGGAAGTGCTAACCTTAGCAATAAGAGAAGAAAAGAAATTGAATGAATTAGAATTGACACTGAGGAAGCAAAGCTTTCGTTCTTTGCAAATGATATGATGATATATTTAAAGAACCCAAGAAAATCATCTAAAAAAACTAGAAACAATATATATATATATATATATATATATATATATATATATATATATACACACACCCACACACACGAAGTCCAAGAGCAAGAAATAGAAATCTCATTTAACATAACTGCATATAACATAAAAATTTGGTAATCTACCCCCCAAGACAATTACAGAGCTCTTCTCACACTAATAAAGTCAAATCTAAACAAATGGGAAAATGTCAATTATTCTTGGTTAGGTAAAGCTAATACAATAAAAAAAAATGGCAATTCTTCTAATTACTTATTCAGTGACATAGCAGCCAAACTACCAAATCACTATTTTACTGAGCTTGAAAAAATGGCAATAAAATTCATCTGGAACAACAAAAGGTAAAGAATATTAAGCAAACTGAGGAAAAAAAGGGGGGGGAAAAGGTGGCCTAACGCTACAGATCTAAAAATTTGCTATAAAATGACAGTTATCAAATATGCCACTGGTTAAGAAATAGAGTAATGGATCAATTAATTAGGAAAGGTTCAAAAGAAATACTGGTAAAGGACTACAGTGATCTACTGTTTATCAAACCCACAGAGAACTCACTATTTGTCAAAAATTAAAGGGAGAACTAGAAATTAAGTTGACAAAAACTAGATGTAGACATCCATCTCATACCCTATATCAAAATAATGGGTACAGAATTTAGACAAAAAAGTGTGAAACCATGGTCCAATTAACAGACCAAGAAATACTCTATCTGTCAGATCTATGGAAATGGGAGAAATTTGTGGCCAAGCAAGAAATAGATTAATAAATACAAATTGCAAAATGTATGCTTTTGACTATATCATATTAAAATGTTTTTGTACTAGTAAAACCAAAGATGTCAAAATTAGAAGGAAAACAGAAAGTTGGGAAACAATCTTCACAGTGAGGTGTTCTGATAAAGGTCTCATTTCATGAATATATAGAGAATTGTATCAAATTTATAAGGTTTAAACTCATTCCCCAATTGATAAATGATCAAAGGATATGAACAGTTTTCAAATGAAGAAATTAAGCTTTATATAATCATATGAAAAAATGCTCGAAATCATTGTTGCTTAGAGAAATGCAAATTAAAACTATGAGTTTCCACCTCACATTTAGCAGATTGACTGAGATGACAAAAAGGAAAACAATCAATGTTGGAGAAGTTGTGGGAGGATTGTAACATTAATGCATTGCAGGTAGAGTTGTGAACTGATCCATCCATTCTGGAGAACAATATGGAACTATGCCCAAATAACAATAAAATTGATCATATGCTTTGGCCCAGCAATACCAGTACTAGTCCGATATTCAGAAGAAATCATTAAAAAAATGAAAAAAATTCCCACATATTCCAATATATTCATAGCAACCCTTTTTGTAGTGGCAGAGAATTAGAAATTGAGGGGATGTCCATAAATTGGAGAATGGTTGATCAAGTCATGGTATATGAATGTTAGGGAGTACTTTAGTTCTATAAGAAACCATGATTAATTAGATTCTAGAGAAGCAAAGAATGAATTACAAGAACTGATGCTGAGTGAAGAGAGCAGAACCAAAAGAACAATGTATACATTAACAATAACATTGTGAATTGAATAACCTTGACGGATGCAACCCCTCTTAGCAATTCAGAGAGCTAGGACAACCCTAGGAGACCAGCTATGGACAATGCTATCACCATCCAGAGAAACAAAAACAAAACAAAACAAAAATAAACCCTATAGAATCTGAGTGAGCACTGCATTCACTTTTTAAAAGTTTCTATTATGTGTTTCTTTTTTATTTTGTGGTTTACTTTCTTTTTCCCTTAATCCTAATTCTTTATACCAAAAATGACCAATCTGTAAACATGTTAAACAGAAATGTTTATGTAAAATAATCACCAGACTGTTCACCTGGGAGGGGGGGTAGGAAGGGAGAGAAGAAGGAAATTATGTAATTTAAAAATATGTACATACAGTAGATGAATGTTGAAAAACTTTTATAACATGCAACTGGAAAAATAAAATATAAATTTTAAAATTTTAAAAATACATAAATAAATAGACTACATTAGGATTTTGTTGATTAGTTTAAAAGATAAATAATCATTGTGAAAGCTTGGTATGACCCACATGGAAGAAATGTTAAGCAGAAGTAAAAAAAAGAAGAAAAGGAGGGGAAATAAACTAGAAGGGCATGTATATTATAACAAAGACAGAAATAATGAAAAATAAAACAAAACCAGTGAAAAAGAATAAAAAAACAGAATAGAAAAGCTTGAATCCAAGGTAGCAAATCTCACTAAAGATACAAAATAAATTGGGAATGCAAATACAAAAAAGTGAAATATAATTTGAAAAGATTAATAAAAACCATGACAATCAAATAACACATAAACTTCATACAAGCATAGAATATTGATCTTGAAGGCTGGATGCATAGAGAAAACTTAGTGTAATTGCTCCAAAAGAATAAATCAAAACCATTCCACACTATAACACAAGAAAACTTCCCAGAACTTCTGAATATAGAACATAAAGTTCCAATTCAATCTACTTATTATTCAGGAGATGAAAAAAATTACCTTAAAAATAAAACAACAGCTCAAACTCTACAGTGTTCTCTTTACTTAAGTCCCTTGATCCCTTATTATATCTGATTGTGCTTTACTAATTGTGCCTGTTGGGTTGGGTCCACAAAAAATTCATGTTACATAATCTCTAACTGGGTCCATACTGCTTCTAACCAGGAATTTTTATGTCTTTCTAATTAATTAGCTATCCGATTTACCATAGTACTGTTCCAGACCTTTTCCTTAAAATGTCCTAAGATTGACCTCCCCAACCCTGTTAAGAAACTTGGCTCATATTTTACTAACAAATATTGAAGTCATTTGCTCAGTTACGTTTTTCCTTCTCTTTAATTCATATTGCACAGTTATCCTCTGCCACTGTCATATCCGAAATCCTTATTCCCTCTATCACTTCATTCCATCTTGTCTCTAACAGAAGATTACCCTATCTCACTTCATTCTCTGCTTACTCACTGCTTCTTTATTGGTTAAAATATGTTCAGTTTCCTTCCAGACCCTAAAATCTCTCACTTTATCCATCAATCCATTCATCCATCAATCACCATCATATATTTATGGTAAAATTCCTTCAGAAGGTTGGTCAATGACCAATACTTCCACTTCTTTTTCTCTTACTTTCCTCTTAAATCTCTACAATTGGACTTCTGACTTTATCATTCAACTAATACTACTCCCTCCAAAGCTAATGATTTTGTCAATGCAACATTTAATTCTCTTCTCTCTAATTCTCATCATTCCTGAAATTCTTAAAATTTTTGACACTATTGATTATCCTCTTATCCTTCAAACTCTCTTCTCCTTAGTTTTGAAAACATCAATGTCTTTTGATTCACCATCTGATGATCTGACTGCTTGTTTTCAATCTCTTTCCAAATCATACCTGCTGGCCATTGGTATCCCAAAGCCTTTATCCTGAATCTTCCTCACTTCTGTCTCTATTCTATTTCATTTGATAATCTCATTATCATACATGGATTTAATTATCACCTCTACACTGATAATTCTCAAATCTACTTATCTTGCTCCAGTTTCATATCTCCAACTTCCTATTAGATACCTAGATATAGATAGATTGTACATGTCTTAAACTCAACAAAAGCAAAACTGAACTCTATTTTCCTCAAATCCTTCTCCTTTCTTAACTTCCCTACTAATATCAAGGAAAACACCAACCTTTTAATCATCTATGCTTGCAACTCAGATGTCATTAATTTCTCACTCTACTCAGTTTCTCTACTACTAAATCTTCTTCCTTTATATGTTTTATTATTGATAACTCTGATCTTTTGCTCTTCCAAATGGATTTTGTTTTTTTAATAAAACAAATTTATGGTAATTTAGCTGAGATGTTTCATACATACATATATATATATATATATATATATATAAATTAGCTAAGGTAAAATAGTCATTTTTGTTATATTAACTTCACCTACCCATGAATAATTAACATTTAATATTTAAATTTGATTATGTTAATATAAAAAGATTTAAAAATAATTTTGTTCACAGAATTCCTGTGTTTGTTTTGGCACATTTGGGACCATGAATTTTGTATTGTCTAAAAGTATTTTAAATGGGGTATCACTTCCTACCTTTTCTACTAGGGTTCTGTGCTTTTATATAGGAATGATGATTTGTGTGGATTTACTTTATATCCTGCTATTTTATTTTACTGAAATTATTATTTTAACTATTATGTTTTAAGTACTTTGAGGGCAATGGCCATCTTTCCTTTAACTATTTGCATCTCCAAAGTTTAGGATAGTATCTGGTTTATAATAGGTGTTTAACAGATGTTTAAACTGAATTGGTGTATATTAAGGGTTGGGTGGAGCACTGAGCATGTATAACAGATCTGGACTCTGGAAGAAGAATGTTTTTTGATTTTAGTCCAACAAACGTTGGACTTTCTGTGTTTCAAGAGGAAACTATACCAGCATTTAAGATGTCTCTCTCATTCAATTGATTCTGGATCCTTAGAAATCTTGTTTTTCATTATTTCCTTATGGGTCTTAGATAATCTCTTCTGTCCCCAGTATTTGTCTAAGAGAGTTGATGGAGCTATGTTATTTCACTTAATCTATATTGCCTTGTGGCTCAGTTATTCCATGGTCTTCCTCTCCTTTGATCTCTCTATAAGCTTCCCTTCCCTCTGATTTCAGATATGATTGTATTCTCTCTTATTTGCTTTCTTAACATTTTTGTGTCCCTATCTGGTAGCATCCTGAAATGCTATTTCCAACCCATCCATATGATATATTGACCCCTCACAACAGGATCTTTATGACTGTGCATGGCTTACTATCTAAGGATGAACTTTGGTATGGTCCAGGACAACATGTCCAATATTATATTTTCATCCAATGTGATTATAAAATTTGCTAGAGTAATCACTTTTAAAAATAATGTCTTTTCATCTGTGATTAATACATCACTATTCACCAATAAGTAGAGGATTAATTTCACTGGAAGTGGAAATAATAGACAAACTATGGTGTAGAGGCAGTGTAGAAGAAAATGTCTCTAGTTATCAATAAATCCCCAGTACCTTATGGGGAATATATGACCACAAAAGCATTCTCCTTTATTATGATTCCTTATGTGTCTGGGGACTATACATATTGAAGTCAAGAATACTGAAGGCACAGGGGATCCTCATTATGTAAATATTTTAGGCAGGAAAGAATGAAAGCAAGCATTTCAATATCAATATAAACCTTTCCCAGTTGTGCAGGAAAATTAAAGAGAAGTCAGAGATGTGGAACTTTAGAATCCTTTCCCTGAGAGAGTATTCCTCATTCTCAAAGCAGCTGGTAAGTCTATTTCTTACTAGAGAAGGTTCAGGTTACCAACGGTACTAACTTTAAAGAAAGAAAAAAAAATAAAGACAAGTATCTGAATCATAGGAATTAAACTATCTTTGCCTAAGAAGGATAAGCTAGGGTCTACACAGAATGAGAGAAGAGGATACCTATTATTATTATCTGACTTATTAATGAGATCATCTTTGTAGAAATGTGAAGGTCTAGGCCATAAATAAGGAATCAGACAAAGAAAGACTAGAGGAAGATATCAAAGGAGGGCTTGGAAGTGTAGTGAATCATGGTAAATTCCATACAATTGACTTAGTGAGTGACTATATCTGGAGATAAGAATGTGATCTCTGTGGGGCAGAGATTCAGCAGATGGATGGACTAAGGGAATGAGTTAGAAAACGAAATATATATGAGAATAGGAACACAAGGTTGTCCAATAAAACTTCCAATCCCATATTTACAGAGCAGAGATCTCCTTCAAATCCTATCTTGTTCACCAATAGCAAATTCATTAGCAAAGGGACTAAATCGAGTAATCTAAAAATTTCCAAATATTCCAAGTTTCTTGCATGGCCTAAAGAAATAAGATTATACAGACAATATCTTAGTTCTGTCATTTCAGAAAAGAACCTCTGAATGCACATAAGAGGGAATGTTAAATTAGTGGTCAGCCACAGGAAGGCTTATGGAAGAGAAAATGAATGCTCCTTTTAGTTAGGAACAATAAAAAGTATCCAGGTTTACACTTCTTATGAATTATCACTCATTCAAATTAAAAGGGCAATGGGAGTCACCTTTTCATACTACTGAGAAAAACTTGTCATGCATTACTTTTCTATTTTGGGAGATCATAGGAAGCAAGGAGTTCATCAGAGAGAGAGACCCTTTGTGAACTGACCAGTTCCTTCTGTAATGAATGATTTAAATGATTTCATGTTGCCTTTTTGGGAAACTCTTTTTGTTTCAGGAGATTATCTGACAAAAAGGGAGAAGTGATTGGACTCTGGCTTCTAATCAAGCCTTTTGCATAACCCAGATTTAGAATGGCAGGGTCCAATGTGACTGACTATATGGTTTAAATAAATATTTATGTTTGCTCTCTTTTCTCTTCTAAATGATTCAAACTTGCTGGAGAATGGGATTAAAAATCCATTTTTGCCCCAATTGAGAAAAATTAAATCCTGATCAACTAAACCAGTTCCACAGTTAGGTTGGATGCTGCAAAGTGCAAATTAAAGAGAGAAAATGCAGATGAAGTCAAGAGAGGATCCGAAGGGAACAGAATTCTTCTGGTTATGATCTGAAAAACTCTTAGACTGTGATAAATTGGCAGCGGGTAAGACATTTATAGACATTTACCCCAGGGCTGTCTTTATTCAAGGCTAATAAGAATAGTATGCTTTCTTTACTAGATTAGAGAAAAGAGAAAAATCGAGAGCAACAAAAGCATGAAGATTAGCCAAATTTGGTCTTATTGTCTAAGGGATATTCCTCCAATCAAAAGAGAATATTAAACAAATTCTGAATTAAAATAAATATTGAATGCAGTGAACAGGGAAAATAGTTTCAAAGAATCTAAAATCACACAGTTTAAGTCACACTTTAATAGGAAATCTCTCACAGAAAATGTTATATATGATTATTTACTTTCCTCTTTAATCTTGTTCAATGAATGCAGAATTCATCATTATTCAAAGTTGTAAAATTATTCTTAGATAACCTATTCCATTTTGGGAAATTTTAATCCTTAGAGAAAAGATATTTTTTCTTATAAAGAATCAAAAACTGTCTCTACCAGAATCAGAATAAAACAAATCGATGAAGAGGTAAAGAAACTATTTAAGCAAGTCTGGTTTTCATTCATGTGACATGAAAAAACTAATATTTTTTCTCATAGTATAGTTGTTATCTGAAATGAACAAACAAAATTATTCATAGAGAACCCACTCCACCTTGGGAAATTTTAATCCTTAGGAAAAAATAATTGCCTTAAAGAAAATCAAAAAGTGTCTCTAAAAGAATGAGATTTTAGGTCCTTATTTGAATAGATTCAAATGGTGCTCTTCCCTAATAGATAAATAGATTGTGTTTGCTGATCATCTGGTTATTTCAACTTTGTACTATAAGTTGTTTGTTGGCAGAACATTGCCAGAAAGATAATAAGTAGATAGCATCTGTATAAATTAATCATGTTGCAAATAATACTCATGAAATTTTTTTATTCCCCAGATTATAGAAAAAAAAAGAGGAAAGAAAAAGTGTCATTATAAAGAGCTAATCCTTGGCAAGATGCACCCTTCCAATGACACTCAGTTTCACCCATTGTTCTTCCTTTTACTGGGAATTCTAGGATTAGAAGAGATGCATATCTGGATTGGCTTTCCTTTCTTCTCTGTGTATCTGATTGCTCTCTTTGGCAACCTCACTATCCTTTTTGTGATTCATGCTGAAGGCAGCCTGCACCAACCAATGTTCTATTTTCTAGCCATGTTGTCAACAATTGATTTAGGCTTATCCACTTCCACCATCCCCAAAATGTTGGGAATCTTCTGGCTTAACCAGAGAGAGATTAGCTTTGGGAGTTGTGTTACCCAGATGTTCTTCATTCATATCTTCACTGTTATGGAGACTTTTGTGCTTGTGACCATGGCTTTTGATCGTTATGTGGCCATCTGCCATCCCCTTCGATATAATATGATACTGACCAACAGAGCCATTGGTATCATTCTATTACTTTTGATCCTGATTAACTTCTTTCTGATATTTCCAATGGAGTTTCTCATGTGGAGGCTGCCCTTCTGTGGGCACCATATCATCCCTCACACCTACTGTGAACATATGGGTATTGCCCGGTTATCTTGTGCTAACATTAAAATTAACATTGCATTTGGATTAGTTATAATAGCTATCACATTTGGGGATGTGCTCTTTATTGCCCTCTCTTATATGAAGATTCTCCATGCTGTCTTTCACCTCCCATCCAGGGATCCTCAACTCAAAGCTCTCAATACCTGTGGCTCTCACATCTTTGTGATCTTATCTTTTTTTTCCCAGTCCTTTTCTCTGTTCTCACTCACAGATTTGGACATAATATTCCCAAATATATCCACATTATCCTAGCCAATCTTTACGTGGTTGTACCTCCTGCACTTAATCATATCATCTACGGAATCAGAACAAAATAAATTCGTGAACTGGTGCTGAGACTATTTAAGCAAGCCTGGTTTTCATCTTTGTGACATGAAAAAAACTTATTTATTTTTTTTCTGTGTTTTACCTCAAATGAACAAATAAATTATTCAGAATTTTATTAAATAGGAAACATTTTTATATATTTAACAGTGATAGACATTCTAAACATGCATTCTAATCCTATTGTTAGTGATAAATCTGGGAATAATGAACTCATTTAGCCCTATGGAAAAGGACTATCAAAAAAGAAACCTATCACTAATTGGTTAAGACTCCAAACTTATTGAGGAGCTTGTCATCTTATTACTTTTCTTTTCCAATTCTCTGATCAATATTAGGGAGTCCTTCATATTTAGCCATCTTCCTGAGCAGGAATGATGGGCGTACACTATAATGATTCATTCATTGGTTGCAATAATATAGTTGTTTTTCATTATTTCTTTGCATATAGAAGGTTTATATCTTATAAATTATATATAATATATAGTATATAGTATAATGTATGTTTTTGAATATAGGATATAAAAAGTTGGTTTTTAGGTGTAGGGAATAATACTTCTACTATAAAATTCAATATATAAATAGGGGTGGCTAGGTGGTACAGTGGATAAAGCAACAGCCCAGGAATCAGGAGTACCTGAGTTCAGATCCAGGCCTCAAACACTTAATAATTACCTAGCTGTGTGGCCTTGGACAAGCCACTTAACCCTATTTGCCTTGCAAAAACCTAAAAAAAATACACACAGCTATTATAGAGGATAATTATTTGCCAGTACCAACTCTCCTGCTAATCAATCTTAATTGACATCATTTAAATAGTCATAGAATTCAGAACTAGAATGAACCTCAGAAATAATTATGTCTTATGCCCTTGTTTTACAAAATAGAAAATGGAACCTGTTTTCTGAAGTCACAGTAATAGCAAGGAACAGAGTTTGATTGGAATCTAGTTTGTCTTACTCTTAATTCAGTGGTTCCCCCCCCATTCATGATATAGCCAAAAGGGGTCAGTTTTTTATTGTTAAATTGTATGGCACAATGAGATGTTTCATTATGTACTTCCTGGTCTATATAAATTATACAATTCTATATTGATTCATTATCTTTTAACACAATTCACATTATTGATTAAATAATATTATTACACTCAAAAATGTAAAAAGAAATTAGAGATAAATCACATGCAAGACATCATTTTCTGAAACATGTTATGTTATTGAAATCCTCTAGCTCTATGCTTTAATTTACTTAGTAAAAATTATCCCTTTAAATCTTTAAGTTAAATGTTCATTTATCAGGATGGAGAAGCAAGGGTTGCCAAGATTCAGTTCATATATTCAAATCAAAATACTACATTAGATTTCAAAGAATCAGGAAAAAAATAGGGATTGACAAAATACTTCATCATTGGCCCAGTTCAAATCTAACCATCTTTAACAAGTGGCTATCAAGTTTTGTTGGGGATATTATGAGAAGAGGGATCCTTTTCAGGGATGAGTTGGGCTAGTTGACTGCTCTAACCCCTTCTAACTCTAAAAATTAACCTAGTTCTTTTAAATGTCATATTATATGGTATTCTTGTATATTCAATATTTGGTCTGAAACATAGAAACCCTCATTTTTCCTCTTAATAAAACCAATTTGTAAAATTAAAGGAGATAACAGAAATTATATGATAAAGTACTAAATGTCAGAGGGTACAATTTTGCAATCATTCAATACATATATACTATAGACACTGTTCTAGATACAATGGGGACAAAGGTAAAAATAATGTTATTCCTAAAATCATGGAACATGCCTTTTATTGAAGAATACAGGATACAAAGAAGTAAGCAAAATAAGTAAATATGAGTCTATCTGAAGAAGCACCATATGACTTTATCAGACGGATCAGGGACATATAAAGAGTTGTCACATACTAAGTGATATATAAAGGTATAGATTTGCATAAATTGGATTGAAGAAAGAACATTTTTACAGGTACAGGTGTAGAGTCCGGAGGAGGGGAACCCAGGCCGACATCAATATGATGCATAAGCTGGTTCGTTTATTGATCACAGGATACATACTTTTATACTCTACATTTACGTAACCTATTAGATAAGCGTTTTAGCAAGCATTTTTTCACATGCATACCTTGTGTATGTCTTAGGTGATCGTTTTGAGAATCAAACAGTGTTCTGATAAACAGAGAGAAGATTGTTTTGAGAACCAAACAGTGATTTGATAAACAGAGTGCAGAAGGTAATTTTCTCAGAATGCGCTATCTATCTGAGCCTAGGAATACACCTCCTTAGCTCAGACATGCAGCTACTCCCTTATCTAAGCTCTGAAGTACATCTTGCTCGTTAAAGCACATAACTATTTCTGTGTTAACCCTTCATAGCTCTTAGCCTGGAACACATATGATACAACATACAGGGATCAGGTTGTACACATGAAAGAGACAGAAAGAGTAGGATGCTACTTCAAGTCCTTACAGTCCAAGAACAAAGTATCTGAGACATAATCCTCTTATATTAGTGGTAGAGTAAAACATTTGATATCGGCTAAGAGTTCACATTTTCCTTGTTGAGTAAGTACCTCATTTCCAAGAGTTTGTTCTGATTCCCAAGAATTTGCTTCAAATTGTACAAGTTCAAAATTTTCATTTGTCTTTAATAGAAAATAGGAGCAGTAGAATAATCGGCCTGAAAAATCAGCAAATATGATGCTCCATCAAAATAAAAAGCAAACTTTTGGATGGTGCCTTGAAGTGGCATAAAAAAGAAAACAACAACAGCAACAACTTGTGAGGGCTAGTACATTGATGAACACGGCAGAAGTAATACAAAAAGGGGCAGCTAGTTGGTGCAGGGAATGGAGCACTGGTCCTGGAGTCAGGAGGACCTGAGTTCCGATTGGACCTCAGACACTTAATAATTGTCTAGCTATGTGGCCTTGGGCAAGTCACCTAACCCCATTGTCTTAAATAAATAAAATTTTAAAAAAATAAGCAATAAGAAGTAGAGGACATGATTTTCATAGAAAGGAGATCAAAATGGATTATTTGTTTTTTCTGTTTCAAAAGAGAACACATACTTGGGTGGATATTACATGCTACTTCTATTGGCTCCTTTAAAGAGACTCCTAACTCTTGGATCTATTACAAAGCAAAGATGGAAGAGTGCGTGCCTTAAGAAAGTCAGACAGAGCATGCTATTTGTATCATACTTCTCAAATATTCATTCCTCATCTTTCCTTGCCTGGAATGTCATCAGTGTAATATCAATTCCATTTATCCAATTTCTCTCTGTCTTTAAATTCTAATATGATACAAACTTCTTCCAATAATACATACTTAACTACATGAACCTCAAATTAATCTCCTGTCTGGTGTTCAAAACAATTAAAATTCTGGCACATCAGATGAAAAGGAATTTTAACTGAAAAGTGAGGTAGACAGAATAAAAATGTCCTCATATAGCTGTTAAACCAGATACAACAGAAAGCTTGATGCAAAATGTAGGAAGTTTGGCAATGATGTTAGGATATAAATATGACCTCTAGCACTTAAAACAGTGTCTGAGAAGTAGTAGTAGTAGTAGTAGTAGTAGTAGTAGTAGTAGTAGTAGTAATAGTAATTTAACACATATTAGTTAGCTGATTGATTGGAATCATGAAGACTTGATGTGCTAAAACATATCAATTGACTACAGCAATGAAATATCATGTCTTTTCCAAGTAAGTTGACTAGCCAAAAGGGACATTGGGAAGAGTATTGCAAATGAAGTAAATATTAATATGTGTATGTTTGTATTTATGTGATTCTATGAAATCAAGAAAGTGCAGAGGCAAGCATTTAGATAAGAAATAGAGGAGAAAGAAAGATTATATTTTGGTGAAAATATGCTACCATCTTCAAGGCTAACTAAAGCAGTTGAATGAAAAGTATCTGATACAAACAGGAAAGCTAACCCAACTACATAGTATAATTTTTATAGGGAACTTCAGTTATATAGACATTGCATTAGCCATGGAAATGAGGGAAGCCATGACTTTTTTGTGTTGTGTTGATGACAATTTAATCTTTCAGAAGTTGGATGAACACTTGAGTGAAGTAGGACACTGATATTTGGGACTTCTTTCTTACACATACAGAGGAACTGGTTGGTGAGATAGAAATGAAACAACACCAGCAATAACAAACCTTTGTAAAATAATAATGATATCCTCGAGTTTCATTGGAAGGAAAAGTCAATTTTACTGTTGTTCAGTTGTTTCAATAATGATTAAGTCCTCTTGACTCCATTTTCACTTTTCCTGGCAAATATACTGATCTGATTTTCCATTTTTCTTCTCAAGATCACTTTACAGATGAGAAAACTGTGGCAAATACGGTAGAGTGACTTGACCAGGGTCAGAAACTTACTAGTTCAAATATGTACAATACATTTACTAGCTGGGCAAGTCACTTCCTCTTGTGAGTGCCAGTTCCTTCATCTGTAAAATGAGCTGGAGAAAGCAATAGCAAATCACTTTAGTATCTTTGCCTGAAAAGTGGGAATAAAACCAAAAATCAGGAAGACAGAAGTTTCGCACAAGTTATTTTCACAAGGCCACATAGCTAAGTAATTGGGAGATGGAATCTAATCTCAGGTTGTCATGACTCTAGGTCCAATACTTTAAACATTCTGTCATTTAGCTGCTTCAAAATTATTATATTATAAAATTACACTCTCAATAGTATGTAGTTCCCATTCTATTAAAATATAAAAACATGATTTTCTTTTGATATATAAAGATTTCTTCTATGATCTTTTCTCGTAGATGATCAAGTTTTCAATGCCAATAGAAATGCCTAAGTATACTTGAAAAAAATTTCCACATTTTGTCTATTTAGCTGGGTCCATATCATTATAAATTCTAATTCATTAAGAAACTATGGCTGGTAATATAATATTAGTTATTCATTTGACTTCTCATATTTTGACTTTTGAGGATTGAGTTAGATCTACTATTGATGTATTTTTTCTATTTTGTATCACTGATAATCTTTTATTAATATGACTGTCATCGATAATTTCATATACATTGATAGCTATTATATATCTATTATTTATTTTCCTTTATACCAGTATGTATCAATAATGTTTGTGTTTTTCACTTTTAGATTCATTTGAAATTTAATTTCTCAGATACTATTTTGTGATCCCTGCTTCATTTGAATTTAGAGTTCTTTAACCTAATTTAGACTGACCTCTTAATTTTATTTGATTCTATCCTCTTATGTGAAATATATTTATGGTAACCAATGATTTGATGCATCATGTTTTATGTCATATTTCATAATTTTTTTTTTATTTTGGGAAAAGAATAGCCAATTTGTTTATCTTTGTGTCATTTTCCCTTGACAGTTCATGCTAAATAGAGGAAGTTAAATGTAGCCTGATTTTCTGTACTATTTTAGCTATCCAAATTAATAAGGTAAACATTTTTAAACTACTAAATCTTAATCATTTTTAATATTAAACCATATTTTATTCTTTTTACCGAAATTGGAGGGGCTGAATTGCAAGCATACCATTATGTCTTTCCACTTTTTTCAGAAGATTAATGGGGAAAAGAGAAGGAAGAGTAGAAGCAGGCTGAACAATGGAATTTCCCAGTGGGCTAGAGAATGATAAACATGATAGTAATGAGCTAGACTCTAGTCAGGATGAAATTGGCTTAGCGCTGGATTAGATCAAAAACTTTGAGGAAGTCTACATCTGGAGTCCACTTAGGATCAGTGATTTTAGGCTTAAACTTAAGTTAAGATGTGTGAGATGGAAATCAAGTCATGGAAGTGTAATTAATACCCTCAATACACATTGGTGGGAAGATGATAGGGAGTTAAATGGTCCTTATTTGGGGGCAATGAGAAGGAAAAACTCTAAGGCAAGCTTTTGCCTTAGTTTTCTTAGAATGAGGATATAAAATCACTCCCTTGCCATTTCCAAATTATGCCAGATCCATTCTTATTTCCCCAGATTTCTAGTTCCCTTCTATGTTGTTTTAGTTAGGATGTAAATTCCTAGAAAGAAATGAATATTTGGCTTCTTTGCTTTCCCTGAAATTTAGAATAGTGATCAGCAGATAGTAAGTACTTACATGTCTATATGTGATTAAATTGTCAATCAGTTAGGAATTCAGTCAACCATACAGTTCTTTACTCAATCAGCATCAGCTCAAAGAGTTCAGGACAGCAGGGATAAATTGAGCTATAGCAAAAGTTCATTCTTCAATGTTATCAGTTGATATTTTCCAAGTTTCTCTCTCTCCCTCCCTCTCTCTCTTGCTCTCTCTCTCTCTCTCTCTCTCTCTCTCTCTGTCCCTGTTTCTCTCTTTCTCTCTCTCTCTCTCTCATTATCTCAAACTCCTCATTGTCTCAAAATCCTACCACAATCTTTAAATATACTAAAATTTTCATAAGTGTTTATTAAGAATGTATAAATATATGATTTTGGTCATATAGATTCTCTAAAATAATAAATCATGTGATGTAAGCGCTCTACTCTGCTGTATCTCTAAACGCAGTGCTCACACTGATAAATTCAAATATCCTTAAAACTTTTCAAAAAATCTACTTTTGAAAGAGCTCTATAGCATATGTTCAGTTATAATGGAGTAGGAATATATTTAGATTTAACAGAGTATTTGCATTCAGTTCACACTCCAACTTTCCACTTACTACCTGTTATATTGGTGAAGTAGTTTACTTCACTGAATTTTAGTTTATTTATCCATAAAATTAAAGGATTGATTTAGATATCTTCTAGGATTTTTTCCCACATATATAAATGAATTATTACTATGACAAAGATGAAATATCCTGTCACTGTTTTATTATGGCTTGTCATACTTTTACTTTCCCTCATCTTGTGTACTTCTTTTGTTCCAAGTGAACTGCACTACATGTGAATGGATGCTGGGTTGTTTGTTTTCTGTTCATGTTTATTTGATTGTTTCTTACGAATGAGGCTTCAATGTTTTCAGGTTGTGTTATCCTTTATGTCTTTACTGACATTGACCCACTATCAGTAACATAGGAAATTCAAATTTGTTATCTAGCCTATTTAGTGACTTTTGTTAATGTGGAACTAAGTTCTTGCATTCTATCTTCAAGTCCCTGGAACTATCAAAAAAATGTATTCTGTGATCAAAGTAATTGAGTGATAAATTTATTTGCATAAAATTCACCAGACATTCTGGGGACTAAAACCATGGCACTAAACTTTGTAAGTTTGTAGTAACAATGTATTAGGTCCTAAATTACAGACTTCTTCACAGCACTTTGAGAGGAGGATAAAAAAAAAGAGTTATACACAAGTTCACTTTATAATTAGTATATCAATTGTCCTGCCCTGGAAGACACACATACCACAGAGCTGAAAGAGGAAAAATAAAATTGTTTTCTTTTTGAACCTGAAGAATCTGATTTATTTTGCTGTGGACCACAGCATGCATATGGAGGTAAGGGGGAGAGGAAAAAGACAGGATATAAAATTTAACAGTAATTCAATTATACATTAAATTAATGGTAAAAATTTAATGCTGAATGTCAAGATCTTATAAAAATCTTTCCTATATTCCCATATTCACACTGGAATTGACACAAAGGTAATCTCTATATTTTTATTTTTTAATTTAATTGTCTCTGAAAACTTGACTTTTTATTACTTGTAAGAGGATATTTCAATATTGGAAAAAGCTCAGTACTCTATCCCTCTAGGAAACCTATTTCCCTGGGAAGAAACTGAATAGAATAGTATGAATTTCTTCATTTAACATTGCTCTTTCCTGGTGAAAACTTGAATCAGATATTCCCGGATCTGCTTAGTCCTGACTCCATAAATAACAGGATTGAGTGCAGGAGGAACAACCACATATAGATTGGCCAATAATATATGGATATAATGAGGAATATTGTGGCCAAATCGATGGGTAAGGAATGAAAAGAGAGCAGGAGTGAAGAAGGCTAAGATGACACAGAGGTGGGAACCACAAGTGTTAAGAGCCTTGAAGCGAGCCTCCTGAGAAGGGAGTTTAAAAACTGCTTGAAGAATTTGTATATAGGAAATAGCAATCAAGGTCATATCCAAAAATATTATACAAATAATAAATAAGCCATAGATGATGTTAACACGGATGCTGGCACAAGACAATCGGGCAATTCCCATATGCTCACAATAGGTGTGGAGAATAACATGATGACCACAATATGGCAGTCGGAGGACTAGAAATACCATTGGTGTGACTAAAGCAAAATTCCTCAGGATTCCTATCCCTGATATAGTGACAATGACTTTATTAGTGAGGATCATACTATACCTGAGAGGATGGCAGATGGCCACGTAGCGATCAAAAGCCATAGCCACAAGCACAATACTCTCCATACCAGTGAAAATATGGATAAAAAACATCTGGGCGAGGCATCCCTCAAAGCTAATCTCCTTCAAGTTGAACCAGAAAATGCCCATCATTTTAGGAATGGTGGCCGTGGAGAGACCCAAGTCGACAGTGGCCAACATCGCTAGAAAGTAGAACATGGGTTGGTGGAGACTTTGCTCACTATTGATCACAAACAGAATACTGAGATTCCCAAAAAATGCAATCAAATACACAGCACAGAAAGGGAAGCCTATCCAGATGTGCAATTCTTCTAGTCCAGGGATGCCTAGTAGCAGGAAACTGGAGGGGTGGAATTCAGTGTTATTAAATGAAGTCATCCTCTCGATGCTGTTGAAATCCACTGCTTTTAGAAGCAGAATCTTTCCCCCTTTAATGGATACATCGCAATCATCCCATTCCTTGTTCATCTGGAAAACCAAGAAGAAGATGGTGTCATTTCAAACTGACATTTCTTGTCTGTTTTTCAAACTAAGACTAGCAAGATTTAGCCTTCAAATTAAAGGTAGAATATGATTTAATTTGAGCACAAATTCTACAAACACTCTAAATGCTCTCAGGTACTATAACTATGGGCTCCATAATATGTCAAAAACTAGCTGTTTTGCAAAGAATGAAGAAAAAGTTGTGAGCAGACCTGTAATTTATGGTCTATTTTGATGAATTAATGAAATATATCAAGTGGAATGAAAAAAATAATTTCTAAGGTACTTTATTCCACCTTTGAGATTCTGTGATTCTGTGGCAAGCTAAAGTGTTTTCAGATGATGTGGATGAAAACTGAGGAAAATTGAAACAGGATGATTTGAAGGAATTAGGAATTTAACCATAAAGAAAAGACTCCAAGAAAACAAACAAAAGAAAGTCTTCAAATATTTGTGTATTTATCTATTGAATGAATATTTTTCTTTCTCCCATTGGAAAGTAAAAGTAATTGATGCTAACTCTAAATACCAATATAGTTTACCAAAAAGAAAAAGGATCTAAATGATCAGACTTTTCAACATTTTGAATGATTTTCCATATCATTGATGATACAAAAGCTAGATAATAGTCAGGTACATTTTATTCATAATTTAGTTTAAAGACTGATTTAAGGTAATCTCTAAGTTCCCACCTGACTCTGAGATTTTCTGATTTTTTTAGGGTCATAACTGTATTTAGTTCATGAGTGGCATTTGGGACTTGAAATAAAGCCTAGAAGAATTGATTAAAGGCAAAACCAAGCATGGTGATCAAATAGAATTTTCTATCCAGGAGTCATTCTGCTGACTCATAGCAATTATTGATAAAGTCAATTTACTAGGCCTACATCTCTCTAAATAAAAATTTATCACATATTTTAGGAATTTTATCAGTCTTTTGCACTAGGGTTTTTTCCCAATCATAAATCAATCTTGTAAGATGACGAGAAATAGAAAGAGAGAGGCAGGGATGAAATATAAGAAAAAGAGAGGGGGTAGGAAGAAAGACAATATGACTGACCCTTATTAAGGTACAAAACAAGATTAAGATAGAAAATTTCCAAACTATTCCCATGTAGTTTTCTCATAGCCAGTTAATTGTTACATTTATACATTTTCCCCTAATTTCCTGAGCAATACTTTTAAGTCATAATAGATATTAATATGTTTCTGCTATAATTCTGTTATTTCTGGAATCACAATATAATATGCAAATTAAAATTTTAAAAAAGAAAGTTTTCAAGGGGGTTTTTGATTTGATATATAAACTAGATATGGAAGAAATTTTGTTATAGGGAGAAAAGCATAACTTTATAACTGACTCAGAATAAAAAGGAAAAAACCCTTCTAATAATGCTATTGTAGAAGACTAAATGGAGTAAATATATTCTAATCATCAGTGGGTATGTCATATTGAAATTTAATAGGCCCCTTTAGGGGATAGAGCTAGGAAGCTGTTTTGTGAAATGCACCCTCCACAATCCCAGATTACATGACCACACAAATACTTATTGTTTTCACCTCGGTATATTAACCATTCAACACTGAAATCTTGTTTTCGCTATCAGAGTAGGGTCTTATTCTCTATTTGGCTCTGAAAGAGAAAATTCAGCAGAAGAGCACTCAGGCTTTGGATTAGAAGAAAATTAGGATGAACTGTCATAAATTAGAAGAAATTCTGCCATTTAATTCTGACTGAAGTTTATGATGCTTTATTATGTAGACTTTAATGTGATCACTCTGCATTCTCTTTTCCTTGACAGGAGCTCCTTCCTCAATAGAAGCTTCTTATTACCCTTAAGGATGTGTAATTTGAGGGTTCAAAGCAATTTTCTTCAGTCTATCTAAGAATTCTAAGAACCTTAGAGGAACAGAAAAATTCCTCTTCATCTGTTTTGGATGTTACTATCTATATTTTTTTCTTTCTGATAGATTCAGGTCTCTAACCAAGCATAAGTCTGGGGTTGAGAATTCTCTCTCCTTTATTACTACAACACCATCATCTCCTTTAAGTAAAAATCAAACTCACCAGCTTTGGTTGTATACTGGCTGAATGCTGATCTTATCCAGCTTCCTGGAGAAAGTGATGTTTATACTGCAACAGAAGCCACTTGGGGATTACCCCCCCTTGAGGCCAAGTCTACAACTGATGAAAGCGTATCTAATGCCCAGTGTCTGAAAGTTTGGAACTGCCTGATACAGACGTGTTCAAAGAGACTTAAGATCATAGGATGATAGTTTTAGAACTGGAAGGGTCCTTAGAAGTCATCAAGTCCAATCCTTTCATTTTGTAATTTAGACTTGTATAATCATATAGCCAATTATTGTCAAAGGCTAGATTAATAAGTACCTGAGATCTGTAATAGATTGGAGTTCGCTCTCTCTCTCTTTCTCTCTCTCTCTCTCTCTCTCTCTCTCTCTCTCTCTCAATTTAGGCTTCTGATTCTCAGATGCTAAAATTATCCATTAGAAAACCAATCTAAATGGTGATTGATGGTTTGTCCTTCATTATCAAAGAAGATCATGACATCAGAGAGATGATGCCATGAGTACATGAAATGGATTTGAGTGAGAGAATTCTGTGCTCAGTCACCAGCCTCACTTTCTCCTCCAAGGCCATCTGATCCAGTAGCCAGATATGAACCAGGATAACTGGAAATGACCCTGGATGCAAGGCATGCAGGGTGTCAGAGGCTGGATCAGAACACCCATCCTCCTGACTCCTAGCCCTGTGCTTTATCCACTGTGCCACCTAGCTACACCTATAGAAAGTGGAAATAGCACATCACTGATCACCAACTGCCACTATTCCAAAAAAAAAGATTTAAAAATAGCATTAATGTCCAGATTGGGAAATTCAGGAAGAACTTTATTTTTTAAATCCAGTTCAGCATAAGGAGTCAGAAGTATATGGACTTCATGACTTCAGTTCAGCATGAGGAGTCAGAATTCTCTGAACATAAGGAATCTATCCAGAAATAATGACAAAAACGAGATTTACAGGATACAAAAGAAATCGACACTGGTGGCAGTATATTAGGATAAGAAATCACAGCTTCAGAAGGGTTAGGCTTGTCTTTGTATAGGACATAGGAAAAGGAATTAGTTGGAAGCTGTATTGGACAGACCCCTGAACTGGGTCACAGATTTAATGTGATCTGAAGCCTGGGGCTATTTATTGGGCAAGATATATGAACAGAGGTGAGTAGGATTTATGTGTTTCTGACCTTGGAACTGGGTCTGCCATTTATTTATCAGTCTAGAATGAAGGTGAGTAACAAGGTAGAAATCACATACCAAAATATCTGATGTACTGGTTTTTAAACCTACATAGTCTTCCATCTAGCTGAGAGAGGTTAGAACCAGCAGCAGTCTATTGGAGCTTTATCCAGGTCAAAGCCTACTGACTGAAATCTGTCAGATCTCAGATCAGGAGGTCACTAATCACATTTTTATATGAGACAACCATAGGTGAACCAAAGGCTGCCCTTGAGATCTTGAAGACTATATCAATTAGTATATAGCTGAGGCAAAAGTAGGAATCCAGAGAATAGAACATAGGAAAAAATAAGATACAGACATTCTTTATGCAAGATGATAGAGTTATTCCTTAGTACAAATTCAGAGTTTTGGAAATAAGTCTGGAAGAATGAGAAAATAAAAATATAAATAAGATTACCACTCTGAAGAGGACTTCAAAATATCCACAAACCAAACTTCAAAGAAAAACACAAAGTTAGCAAGTTCTTAAGTAAATTGAGTTTAGCTAAAAAATTATTTTATAGATAAAATAATATCATTATAGGAAAGTATAGAAATGAAATCTGTGGAGAAAATACATGTGAGAATAACTGGCAAATCAGCTTTAGAAGTACAAAAATTTACCAAAGGAATAATCTTTGAAAAGTAGAATTGTTCAATTAGATGTTAATGATCTCTTAAGACAACAAGAAGTCTTGAAAGCAATCAAAAAAGTGGGGGGTGGGGAAGACAATTTGAATATCCCATACTAAAACAAGCTGGTTTGGACAACAGACCTAGAGACATAAATTAAGAAAACAGTTAAACTCCTGGAAAGTAATCATGCAAGAAAGTAAGAAAAGAAGCAAGGGAGGAAAGAAGGAAAAAAAAGATAAAAGAGTTTATATATTTTAAGAAGTAATAAAAAAAAGATTACATTTCTTAGAACCAGAGGGCCAAGTAGAAATTTTAAAAAAAAATCAACAGATCCCCTCCTAAAGAAACTACAAAATGTAAATTTCCAAGTACATCATACAAAAAAGAAATTAAAGAAGACATCAATGAACTCCCTAAGAAAAAATCACTAGGATCAGATGCATTCACAAGTGAATTTTACCAAACACTGACAGAACAATTAGTTCCAATTCTTTATAAACTATTTGAAAAAATAGGTGAAGAAAGAACACTACCAAACCCCTTCTAGGACACCAATATGGTACTGATACCTGCACCAGGAAAATTCAAAAAAAAGAGAAAGAAAATTATAGACCAATTTTCCTAATGAATATGGTTCTGAACATTTTAAATAAAATGTTATCAAAACAATTACAGCAAATTATCTCTGGAATAATACATTATGATCAATTAGTACTTATATCAGAAATGCACAGTTGGTTCAATTTCAGGAAAATTATTAGCATAATTGACCATATCAATGACAAACCTAATAGAAATCATGTGATTATTTAATAGATGATGAAAAAAGCTTTTGACAAAATACAGTGCCCATTGCTATTAAAAACACTAGAGAGCATAGGAATAAATGGATTGTTCCTTAAAACAATAAGCAGTATCTAACTAAAATCATCTAAAAGCATTATATGAAATAAGGAAAAGTCAAGTATATCCTAGTCAAAATTCAGTGTGCTAATCTGAAAAAAAATAATGCAAGAAACAATAAAGACTGAATTCAAGTACCAAGATTATCAGTAAGAATCACATGATATTCATTTGTTACCAACTTCTGGTTATGTAGCCTTTTTTTCTTATCCTCACAATCACTCAATTTTCTTTAAAATAAGAATTATGGAGACTTCTGACCAAGATGGCAGAGAGAAGTCAGGCACTATTTTAAGCTCTCCTGGTTGTCCCTCTGAACCAACCTGAGTGAGCTACCAGGAAGTGCTCCAGCAGGGTTGTCCAGGACTCCTGTCAGGCCAGCTCAGCTAGTCTGGACAGTGGCCCAAATGGCAAGACCCCAGTATTCCCAGCAGAGTCCTGGACATTCCTGAGGGAGGGTCTGACTTTCTTCAATACAATCACAGAAATAGCCCCTGGTGTTCTCACATTTCCCCAAGGCCTGGATGCCAGAGGGGAACTTCTGCAGCACTGATTACACAAAGAGACCCTCTGGCCTTTCTAACACTGACTGCCTATTCCAATGCCTGGGTTGTGTGAGGACAAGACAGACGATTCAGAGAAAGTTTCTGTCATTTCTTAACTGGTTGGTCGACAGTAACAACTCCCTGGAATTCCTAACTTCAATGAGAAAGGTAACATTCTTATTCGCAGCTCCAAGTCTACAAACTAGTCTCTCCCCTAGCATAAGACCCTAGGGAAAGCTAACATCCCCAAAATGGGGATAGGATGTTACTTTGGAGATAAAGAAGAGGACAGAAAGGAAGCTATATGTGAAACTTCAGACGAGATTTTTTCTACAGCCCAGAAAAACATTTTGGAAGAGATCAGAAAGGAGTTCAAAAATCAAATGGAAAAATTGGGAAAAGAAATGCAAAACAAAATTAACACTATGCAAGAGAAAATTAACATCTTATGACAAAATTGACAGAAGAAAACAAATTCTTTTTTATTTTTTAGGTTTTTGCAAGGCAGTGGGGTTAAGTGGCTTTCCCAAGGCTACACAGCTAGGTAATTATTAACTGTCTGAGGATGGATTTGAACTCAGGTACTCCTGACTCCAGGGTTGGTGCTCTATCCACTAGCACCTAGCCACCTCAAAAACTGAATTCTTTAAAAATACAATTGGACAAATGCAAAAAGAAAATAATTCTATCAAAAACACAATTGGGCAAATGACAAAAGATAACAGCTCCTTTAAAAATAGAATTGAAGAAATAGAAAAGTGGGAAAAGCCGAATGCAGAAAATTCCTCTCTGAGAAATAGATTGGGATCTGTGGAAAACAATGACTTCATGAAATACCAAGAATCAAAAAAATGAAAAATAGAAGAAAATGTAACCTCATTGGTAAAACAATTGACCTGAAGAATAGATCCAGGAGAGACAATTTAAGAACCTTGGGATTATTTTAATATTTTGATTAAGAAAAAAAGAGGGAAAAATGCTAGACTTCATACTTCAGGATACAACTGAAGAGAATTTCCCTCATCCTGGAACCAAAGGGCAAAAGAGTCATTGAAAGAATCCAGCATCCCTTCCTGAAAGGGATCTCAAAATGAAAACACCAAAGAATGTTGTGGCCAAAATCAAGACTTGTCAGATGAAGGAGAAAATCCTGCAAGTAGTCAGAAAGAAGCAATTCAAATTGAATGTGGATAGAAAGGAATATACTTTTTTTCTGTTGTACATGGCACTTACACAAAAATTGATCATGTACTAGGACATTAAAAACTTAATGATCAGTTTCAGAAAGGTAGAAATAGTGAATACATTTTTCTCAGATCATAATGCAATAAAAATCATATGCAATACTAGGCCAGGGAGATGTAGACCCAGAACTAATTGGAAACTAAATAACCTTATTTTAAAGAAAGAGAGGATCAAGCAACAAATTACAGAAAGAATTAATTATTTCATCCTAGATAATGACAATAATGATACAACATACCAAAACCCATGAAATATACTCAAGGTGGCTGTCAGGGGATGTATTATATCTTTAAATGTTGACATAAATAAATTATAGAAAGAAGAAATCAATGGACTAAATAAGCAACTAAAAAAAATCAGAGAAAGAACAAATTAAAACCCCCCAATTAAATACCAAATTAGAAATTCTAAAACTTAAAGGAGAAATTAATAAAATCAAAAGCAAGAAAACTATTGAATTAATAAATAAAACCAAGAGCTGGTTTTATGAAAAAAAAAACAATAAAATTGATAGACCTCTGGTCAATTTGATTAAAAAAAGAAAGAAGAAAACCAAATTGCTAGTATCATAAATGAAAAAAGGTGAACTCACCACAATGAGGAATAAATTAATGATTCAGAATCATTTTACCCAACTCTATGCCAATAAATTTGACAATCTAAGTGAAATGGATGGATATTTACAAAAATATAACTTGCCCAGATTAAATGAAGAGGAAATTCAAAACCTAAGTAACCCTACCTCAGAAAAAGAAATTCAACAAGTCCTTATTGAACTCCCTAAGAAAAAATTCTCCAGGGGCAGCTAGGTGGTGCAGTGGATAAAGCACCAGCCCTGGAGTCAGGAGTAACTGGGTTCAAATCCAGTCTCAGACACTTAATAATTACCTAGCTGTGTGGCCTTGGGCAAGCCACTTAACCCCATTTGCCTTGCAAAAAACCTAAAAAAAAATCTCCAGGGTCAGATGGATTCACAAGTCAATTCTATCAAACATTTAAGGAACAACTGGTTCCAATTCCATATAAACTATATGGAAAAATAGGTGAAGATGGAACTCTGCCTAACTCTTTCTATGACACCAATATGGTGATACCTAACCCAGGAAGGGTTAAAACAGAGAAAGAAAATTATAGATCTATCTCCCTGATGAATATAGATGCAAAAATCTTAAATAAAATCTTAGCAAAATGATTACAACAAGTTATCACTAGGATAATATATTATGATCAAGTAGGATTTATTCGAGGAATGCAGGGTTGGTTCAATATTAGGAAAACTGTTAGTATAATGAATTATATCAATAACATTCCTGTCAGAAATCATATGATCATATCAATAGAAGCTGAAAAAGCTTTTGACAAAATACAACACTCATTCCTAATAAAACACTAGAAAGTGTAGAAATAAGTGGTTTGTTTCTTAGAATAATGAGCAGTATCTATCTGAAACCATCGACAAGCATTATATGCAATGGGGTTAGGCTTGAGGCATTCCCAATAAGATCAGGGGTGAAACAAGGATGCCCATTATCACCACTACTATTCAATATCGTATTAATAATGTTAGCTTCAGCAATAAGAGAAGAAAAAGAAAATTGAAGGAATTAGGGAAGAAGGAGACAAAACTCTCACTCTTTGCAGATGACATGATGATATACCTAGAGAATCCCAAAAAAGTCATCTAAAAAACTACTAGAAATAATTAGAAACTTTAACAAAGTAGCAGGATATAAAATAAATGTTCATTAATACAGAACATTTCTATATATGACTAGCAAGATATAGCAGAAAGAGCTAGAAAGAGAAAACCCATTCAAAGTAACCTCAGAAAAAATAAAATGCTTGGGAGTCTACCTGCCATTGCTAACTCAAAAACCTTTTGAAAACAATTACTAAACACTTATCACACAAATAAAAACAGACTTAAACACCTGGGCAAACATTCATGGATAAGTCGCGCTAATATAATATAAATGACAATTCTACCAAAACTAAACAACTTGTTTAGTGCCCTACCAATCAAAATTCCAAAAAATTAATTTAAGGAGTAAGAGAATGTTGTAAATAAATTTCTATGGAAAAATAAATAGTCAAAATTTCCAGGGATTCAATGAAAAAAAAAAAAACTGCAAAGAAGGTGGCTTAGCCTTATGAGATCAAAAAATTATATTAAAAAAGCATCAATCATCAAAACTGCTGGCTAAGAAACAGAATCACAGATCAGTGGAATAGACTAGGTGCAATAGCAGGAAATGATTACAGTGATCTTCCATTTGATAAACCCAAAGAGTCCAGCTATTGGGATAAAAACTCTCTCCAATAAAAACTGTTGGGGAAATTGTGAGTTAGTATGGAAGAAACTTAGATTAAACCAACACCTCACACCCTATACCAAGATAAGATCATAATAGATACAGGATTTAGATATAAAAAAAAAATATTGTAACCAAACTAGAAGATCAAGGAGTAATTTACCTGTCAGAGCTATGGAAAGGGAAGCAGCTTATGACTAAGGAAGAGATAGAGATCATCATTAAAAACAAACTAGATAATTTTGAATACATTAAATTAAAAAGCTTTTGCATAGACAAAACCACTGTAACCAAGATCAAAAGAAATGTAGTAAATTGGGAAAAAAATTTTTGTAACTAATATTTTTGACAAAGGACTCATTTCTAAAATATACAGAGAACTGAGTCAAATTTTCAAAAAACAAGCCATTTCCCAATTGACAAATGGTCAAAGGATGTGCAAAAGCAATTTACAGCGGAGGAAATCAAAGCGATCCATAGTCATATGAAAAATTGATCCAAATTGTTACTTATTAGAGAAATGCAAATTAAAGAATATTTGAGATACCACCTCACACCTCTCAGACTGGCCAATATGAACAGAAAGGACAATAATCAATTTTGGAAGAGATGTGAGAAATCTGGGACACTAATACATTGTTGGTGGAGCTGTGAACTCATCCAACCTTTCTGGAGAGAAATTTGGACTCATGTCCAAAGGGCAATAAAAATGTGCTAACCTTTTGATCCAGCAATACTACTACTGGGTCTAAACCCTGAAGAGATTATGAAAAGGGTAAAAACATCACTTGGACAAAAGTATTTATAGCAACCCTGTTTGTGGTGGCAAAAAAGTGGAAATTAAGTGAATGTCCTTCAATTGCTGAATGGCTTAACAAACTGTGGTATATGTATGTCATGAAACACTATTGTTCTATTAGAAACCAGGAGGGTTGGGAATTCAGGGAAGCCTGGAAGGATTTGCATGAACTTATACTGAGCAAGATAAGCAGAACCAGTAAAACATTGTATACCCTAAGGGCAACATGGGGGTGATGATCAACCTTGATGGACTTTCTCATTCCATCAATTCAGCAACCAGGGACAATTTTGGGCTATCTGCAATGGAGAATACCACCTATAGCCAGAGAAAGAATTATGGACTTTGAACAAAGACCAAAGACTATTACCTTCGATTGGAAAAAGTTATCTTATCACATAATTTTACTATCTCATACCTTATTTTTATTCCTTAAGGACATGAGTTCTCTATCATCACATTCAACTGAGATCAATATATACCATGGAACCAATGTAAAGACTAGCAGAATGCCTTCTGTGGGGGTGTGGGGAGGGAAGCAAGAATGGGGGAAAAACTTTAAAACAAAATAAATAAAATATTTCAAAAAATGGGGGGGGGGGATAGTGAAGAGACAGGAAGGATTTGAATGGGGAAATTATATCACATGAAGAGGTACAAAGAACCTATTGCCATAGAGAGAAAGAAGGAAGTTAGTGAAAACTTCCTGAAACTTACTCTCATTGGATTTGATACACAGAGGGATTAATACATACTTTCTGTTGAGTTTAGAAATTTATTTTCCCTTTCAAGTGTTAGGAGAGGAAAGGGGGAGGGAAGAAGGGACTTATGGAAGGGAAGGAAGGAAGGAAGAAGGGGGAAAAAGTAAAGGGAAAAGAAAAGGTAGGGTATTGGATAGAAGGAAGAAACACATCAAGGGAGGAGGCATTTAGAAGCAAAACACTCAGAAAGAGGGAAAAAGTGAAAGAAGAGGGGGGAAATATGAGATAGCATGGAAGCAATAAAGATTTAGTAATTATTACTGTGAATCTAAATAGGAAGAATTTTCCCATAGCAGAGTGGATTAAAAACCAGAATCTTATAATATGCTGCTTACAAGAAACACATTTGAAGCATGAAGATACAGAGTAAAGGTAAAAGATTGGAGCAGAATACATTATGCTTCAACTGAAGTGAAAAAATCAGAGTAGCAGAAAATTATATCCTCCTAAAAGGTACCATAGATAATGAAGTGCTTTCAATAATAAAGGTGTATGCACCAAGTATGATAGAATTCAAATTCTTAGAGGAGAAACTAAATGAGTTACATGAAGATATAGATGGCAAAACTCTAGTGGTGATGGACCTCAAACTCCCTCTCTCAGAATTAGATACATCTAACAATTAAATAATCAAGAAGGAAGGTAAGGAGGTGAATAGAACGTTAGAAAATTTAGATATAATAGATCTCTGGAGAAAATTGAATGGGGGATAGAAAAGAATATACCTTTTTTCTACAGTACATGGCTCTGACTATTGAGCATTATGATATAAATACCTCATAATCAAATGTAGAAAGTTAGGAATGTTGAATGCATCCTTCTCAGACCATGATGCAATAAAAATCACATGTGATAAAGGACCATGGGGGATTAGACTTAAAACCAATTGGAAACTAAATAATCTAATTTTAAAGAATTAGTGCATCAAACAACAAATCATAGAATGAACCAATGATTTCATCCAAGAGAATGGCAATGATGGGAAAACATACCAAAACTTACTAGATACAATGAAAGAAGTTATTAGGGAATACATTATATCTCTAAATGCTTTCATGAATAAAATAGAGAAAGAGGAGATTGATGAACTGAGCATGCAATTTAAAAAGTTAGAGAAATAATAAATTGAAAATCCCCAATTAAATACTAAATTGTAAATTATGAAAATTAAAGGTGAAATTAATAAAAAACTTCAAGAAAATTATTGAACCAATAAATAAAACCAAGAATTGGTTTTATGAAAAAACCAATAAAATAGATAAACTTTTGGCTAATTTGATTTAAAAAAGGAAAAAGAAAATCAATTTACTAGCATTAAAAATGAAAAAGATGAACACACCACCAATGAGAGGGAAATTAAATCAATAATTTGGAACTATTGTGTCCAACTGTATGTCAAAAATTTAGTAATCTAAGTGAATTGAATGAAGATTTATAAAAATATAAATTGCCCGGGTTATAAGAAGAGGAAATTAAATATTTAAATAACTTTATCTCAGAAAAAAGAAATTCAACAAGCCATCAATGAACTGTCAAGGGAAAAAATTTCCTGGGCCAGATGGATTCCCAAGTGAATTCTATCAAACATTCAACAAGCAATTGGTTTTGATTCTATATAAACTTTTGAAAAAAATACATGAAGAAGAAAGTCTGCCAAATTCCTTTCATGACACCAATATGGTGCTCATACCTAAATCAGGAAGAGTCGAAACAGAGAAAGAAAATATGGATGCAAAAATTTTAAATAAAATATTAGCAAGTTATCACTTGGATAATATACTTTGATCAAGCAGGATTAATACCAGGACTGCAGGGTCAGTTTAGTATTAGGAAAACTATCAGCATAATTGTCCATATTAATAATTAACTAAAAGAAATTATATGATTATCTCAATAGATGCTGAAAAAAGCTTTTGACAAAATGTAGCATTCATTCCTACTAAAAACACTAGAGAACACAGGAATAAATGGAATGTTCCTTAACATGATGAGCAATATCTATCTAAAAACTTCAACAATCAATATATGCAATAGAGATAAGCTAAAAGCATTTCCAATAAGACTAAGGGTGAAAGAAAGATGCCCATCATCTCCTCTATTATTCAATGTAGTATTAGAAATGTTAGCTTTAATAGTAAGAGAAGAAAAAGAAACTGAAGGAATCAGAATCAATAATGAAGAAACAAAACTCTCACTCTTTGTGGATGATATGATGGTTTACCTAGAAAACCCTAGAAAATCATCTTAAAAACTACTGGAAACATCAGGCAACCTTAGCAAAGGTGCAGGATATAAAAGAAACCCATATAAATGCTCAGCATTTCTATATATTACTGACAAGACAAAGCAGAAAGAAATACAAAGAGAAATCTCATTTAAAATGACATCAAGGGGCAGCTAGGTGGCGCAGTGGATAAAGCACCAGACTTGGAGTCAGGAGTGCCTGGGTTCAAATCCAGTCTCAGACACTTAATAATTACCTAGCTGTGTGGCCTTGGGCAAGCCACATAACCGCATTTGCCTTGCAAAAAAAAAAAACAAACTAAAATGACATCAAGAATTTTGATTACATTAAATTAAAAAGATTTTACACAAACAAATCCACTATAACCAAAATCAAAAGAAATTCAGTAAATTGGGAAACAATTTTTACAACTAGCATTTCTGACAAATAACTCATTCATAAAATATATAGAGTACTGAGTCAAATTTATTTTTAAAAAAATATCATACCCCAATTAACAAATGGACAAAGGATATGCAGAGGCAATTTACAAAGTGACATATAGTCATATGAAAAATTGCTCTAAATCACTATTGATTAGAGAAATGCAAATTAAAGCATCTCTGTGGTACCACCTCCCACCTCTCAGGCTGACCAATATGACCAGAAAGGACAATGATCAATGTTGGAAGGGATGTGGGATATCTGGGACGCTAAAGCATTTTTGGTGGAGCTATGAACTCATCCAGCCTTTCAGGAGAGAAACTGGAATCATGCCCAAAGGGCAATAAAAATGTACATACCCTTTGATCCAGCAATACCACTACTTGGTCTACACCCTGAAGAGATTTTGAAAAAGGGTAAAAACAACACTTGTACAAAAATATTCATAGCAGCCCTGTTTGTGGTGGCAATGAATTGGAAATTGAGCAAATGTCCATCAATTGGGGAATGGCTGAACAAATTGTGGTATATGTATGGTTATGGAGCACTAATGTTCTATTAAAAACCAGGAGGGATGGGGATTCAGAGAAGCCTGAAAAGACTTGCATGAACTGATGTTGAGTGAGAGCAGCAGAACCAGAAGAACATTGTACACCTTAACAGCAACATGGGAGTGATGATCAACCTTAATGGGCTTGTTCATTTCGATCAGTGCAACAGTCAGGCATAATTTTAGGGCATCTGTGATGGAGAATACCATTTGTAGCCAGGAAAAGAACTGTGGGGTTTAAACAAAGACCAAAGACTACCTTCATTTTTTTAAAAAAGGTATCTTATTATGTAATTTTGCTATCTCATATTTTATTTTTTCCTTAAGGATATGATTTCTCTCTCAACACATTCAATTTTGATCAATGTATAGCATGGAAATAATGTAAAGACTATCAGACTGCCTTCTGTGGGGGTGGGAGGAGAGAAGAAAGATTGAGGGGAAAATCATAAAATTAAAAAAACAATAAAAAAACCCATCAAGACAAAAGAAAATACTCAGTATTTTCTGCCAAAGAAGACTCAGAAACTTTATGAAGACAATTATAAAACACTTCTCACATGAATAAAATCAAATCTAAATAACTGGGCAAATATCTATTGCTCATGGGTAGGTTGAGTTAATGTAATAAAAATGACAGTTCTACCTAAGTGAAATTACTTATTTATTGCCATACCAATCAGATTTCCAAAAAATTACTTTAGTAAGCTAGGGGGAAAAAGTAACTAAATTCATATGGAGGAGCAAAAGGTCAAGAATATAAGGGAATTATTGAAATATATGCCAAGGAAGATGGTCCAGCAATACCAGAACTAAAATTACATTAAAAAGCATCAGTTCTCAAAAGTATATGGTATAAGATAAGAAAAAAAGTGTTAGATCAGTGTAATAGAGGTGCAAAAGAGATAGCAGTAAATGATTTTAGTAATCTACTGCTTGATAAAACCAAATATTCTAACTTCTGGGATTAAAAACTCATTCTTTGATAAAAAAAAACTTCAGGGGAAACTAGAAGATATTATGGAAGAAATTAGGCAGAGACTAATATCTTATATCCTATAGCAAGATAAGATCAAAATGGGTACAGGAATTAGCCATAAAAGGTAATATTATAAGTCAATTAGGAAAACAAGGAATAGTATACCTATTAGATCAATGGAAAGGGGAGCAGTTTATCATATCAGGTTTCTTTCTGAATAAATAACTTCTCCTATAATAGGAAATGGAAACTTTCAGCAATAACAAAAAAGATTTAAAAAATTCAGTAAAACTATATAATATAGCAGGTGTGCTTCACAGTCCATACACAGTTGGTATATCCCACCAACTATTCAAATAAAGTGCCTAGTCTAATCTTTTTCTCTGGATCAAGCTTCCTTCTATTTACCTTTGCAACTAATTTATACTATTCACATGATTTTATTATCTTTACAGTAGGAGTCAATTTTAGCAAAGATAGAGATTTGCCTTCCTTTGGGTAAAGAGGATTTTGCCTTCCCCAGTATGTCTGTCAAGTAACGGAAAAATGTCAAAATGTGCAAAGTACAATACCTGTGAACCTACCACCTCAACAGAGGAGTGGATTAGGAATCTTCTTTCATGGTTCTTCCAAGTCAGACAAGATTTGTATAATTCTTCTACATTCACTTTTGAATGTCTCTATCTTTCTGTGTCTGTGTGTGGTTATATTTTGCAAATACATTGCTATAGACATTGTGTAATTTATTTGCTTGGCTCTGCTTACTTCATCTTCATGAGTTCATGGAGTTCTTCCAGTATTTCTCTGTATTCATGATATTTGTCATTTCTTATAGTACAATAATTTTCTATTATATTCTTAGGCCACAATGTGTTTAGCCAGTAACCAATTTAAGGATATTGCTATATTTTTGTTTCATTATAGTACAAAAACTTCTTGGTAATAAATATTGGTGATGCTTATTACTATAAGCATATTATTAAGACTCTTTTTTTTAGGTTTTTGCAAGACAAATGGGGTTAAGTGGCTTGCCCAAGGCCACACAGCTAGGTAATTACTAAGTGTCTGAGACTGGATTTGAACCCAGGTACTCCTGACTCCAAGGCTGGTGCTTTATCCACTACACCACCTAGTCACCCTGTAAGATTGCCTTTTTTATAGATGGTTTCCTTGGAGAATAAGCCCATTAATGGAGGAAAAAAGAAATTTCTAAATATGCTTGTGTATCTTTATATCTATTGAATGATAAGAATAATAGCAAATATTTGTATTGTACTTTAATTGTTCTACATGAATTATTTGATTGCATGCTCACAAAAAAATCATCTGAGAGAGGTGTTATAATAATAACACCATTTTACAGTTGAGGAAACCAAGTTGATCACAGTCATAAAGTTAGTATTGATCTGAGGGTGGATTTGAACTAAGGTCTTTCTGACTCGAGTCCAATAATATATATATTTATATATATATATATATATATATATATATATATATATATATATATATATATATATATATATATATATTGTATCAACATCTATTTAAATGCCTATACAGAGGTGGTTGAAAAGGTTAATATGATCTAGGTTAAATTATGAATGTAGTGTTTATAATCATGGCATTATTCTATGCCAAACTATTGTCTAAAGCTTTGATAATTTCATGGAAAATCAATCACAAGGCTGAGATTATGGAATGTAGAATGAGTAAGATATCATGAATATTTGCATTGGGACATTGATTCCTAGTATTTCCATATTTGAAAAGCTATTATAAAGAAGAAAGATTGTTTATTCTATTCAAATCCAGGGCAGATCTAGGATCAATGAATAAAAGTTTCAAAGAGGCAAATTTTAAATTATTAAAAGCAAAACCTCTGAAGAAGGCAATGAAAAAGTATGTCTATATATATTCATAATAGAATGTATTTCACTGGGGGTGCGTGACATAAGTCCTGACTCATAGTGATTACTTAATAAATATTGGTGACTTACTGGGAAGCTCTGGATGGAATACAGAGCTCTATTTCTTAATTATTTTATTAATAATTTTTTAATTATAGGTTTTTTAAATTATAGGTTAATTATAACTTCTGAATTCTGTTACAATTCAGGGTTCTAGTATTTCTACAGTTTTGATTCCTATATGATAATTTGCTTTTCCACATATTTTCCCCAAGTTGGCACTTGAGAAAGTTCCTAATTCACTTACAATTCCCATTTCAGTTTAAAGATAATAAAGATGTGGCTAGGAAATATCAGAAATTGAGTCAGGTCTTTCTGACTCATTTATTAAATCCATTTTCTTTAATCTTTTTCTAAATAACATAATGGAGAAGTCATGGACTTGCAACAATCATCCATTGATTCCTCTTTCCAAGAACAAATACTGGCACAGAGAGATCATTGGAGTGGTCCAGGACATGTCTTTACCATTGTCTAATTTGAATATAGATCCTGCTAGAACAAGCACTTTTTTAATGTTCTTGTCTTCTTTCAGCATAATAAATCTATGTATGTGCACACATACAATTGCACATATATACATACATAGAAATAAACATATACATATGTATAATACATATATCTATCTATATTTCTATTTAAAACTAGATATCTAGTGTAGGGTATGTAGAGACAGACAATGTCTTCAATTATCAGTTCCAATGCCTTACTGTAACTAAATGAGCACAAAGTTATTCTTCATTCCTAGTAACTAATTTTATGCTCTGTGACAGTAAAATACTGAAAATAGAAACACAGCAGTCCCTGGGGATCATCATAATGTAAAATTTATCTCAGGGAGTAAAGGGAGTAAGGAAGCACTTCATCCTCAATATAAGCCTTTCCCATATCTAAAGAAAAATTAGTGAGAATTCAGAGGGTGAGGAGCTGTAGAATCCTGTTCCAGAAAGTGCATTATTTATTTTCAAGGTAACTGGTAAGCTGGTAAGTCTATTCTTTTATAGTTTCAGAGTTTTAGAGGAAATCAGATTCCCAAAATGATTACAGAGAGAGAGAGAGAGAGAGAGAGAGAGAGAGAGAGAGAGAGAGAGAGAGAGAGAGAGGAGGAGGAGGAGAGAGGAGAGAGAGAAAAGAGAGAGAGAGAGAGTGAGCCATGATATCCTAATAATAGGAACCAGAAGAATGGCTAGATCAGACCTAAGGAACTAAGCAGGAGGAATAGGCTATTTAGAGAACATCTATGAAAGAATTAGACACAGTACTAAACCACAGCAAATTCTATTTAACTAGAAAGATAGAAATTGACTATATTTGAATTTGAGAAGAGATTCCTCGAAGGGCACAAGGGTTAGTGGGAATATTAAGGTGAGTTAGAGGAAGTATTATAAAACATTATTCCACCCTTGCATACAAACTCACAGTTTAGCCATTACCATCAAATTTCTCATTTTTCTTTTGCATCTTAACAAGGGAAAAACTTTGTTCTAGTCTTCTGGGAAGTTCCAGAATTTCTAAGGATCATGGTCTGTTGAGATGGGATTATTGAGAACTTTTTATCATTACAGAAAAAGGGGTCAACAAATGAAGGGATAGGGGAATGTCAAATTAGTGGTGAGGATAAAAGGCTACTGGAAGTAGAAATGAATGTTTCCCTTTGGTTGGAGATAGTAAAAAAACCTCAAGGTTTACCATATGGGAGCTCAAAACTCATGTAGCTCCCAGCACATCAATCCTTTTTGGATCTAAAGGTATTAAGCTGTAACACAAAGAAAATAGGAACCTAAAGTTTTAATGCCAAAGATAAGTTATTTTATTCCCATTTCCCTAGGCATAAAACACATATAATATAGCTAGCAGTTATTCTCTTTCTATCCATCTATCTATCCATTTATCTACCCAATCTTTTATTTAATTTGATTCAGCACCTACTTTGATTATTCCATTATATACAAATGTCATGATATATATATTTCCTGATCCTAAGTCTAGTAAGGTAAATTACATGTGTTACATATATCTGACTGCACTAAGTGGTTAGATTGCTTTTATATTTAAAATTAAAGGTCAATAAAAAAGTTATTATTATATTATTTTTATAATTTAAAGTGGAGCTGATATGGGAGGGAATTCTAGATAGAGGGAACAAATTGAGAAGTGGCATAGATCTAAGAGAGGCAACTTGACCCAGTGAAAGATATCCAATTTGAAGTTATAGGTTCTTCTTTCAAGATTGGTTTTAAACGTGAATTCAGGGACCTATGACTTGTTTCTGATTGAGAAGGGTTGAGTACATAAACCTGGAACTCACTTAGTGTTTGCATCATCTTCCACCTCCTCACTGCATGTCCCAGCTTGAACTTGAACAAGTAACTGAATGTCTTTGAGCCTCAGTTGCTTTATTAGTAAAAAAAAAAAAAGATTTGTGTTTATTCCTAGACAACTCATTTTAAAACTATGATCCCATGAAAATGTGTTCCTGACTTAGAAGTGAATTCCATTTGGGTATGATGAATACAGTAATTCCTCCTAGAACCTGTGGTGATTAAGCTGGAAATAGCAGAGTCATAGATTTTGAATGTCATTCACTCAGAATGAAAGAGCAGTAGAGTCCATGTTTTCTTATTGTTCTAGAAAACATTGCACATAGAGACAATTAATTTAATATGGTTTGGCCATGGATAGCAGAACATCTGGTAGTGATACCCTCCCTTCAAACTGTAGAATCACTTCTACAAGTGATCTAAGATGATTTAGTCTGCATAATTAGTCTGCATAATTCTTTTCTCTCAGAAGTAACTGAGCTCTAAATTATAATACTGAATGATTATGAGTCCCACACATTTGATGAACATTCTAAAACCCCAGAATTGGAAATGTTTGGACTTGATGTGACTAAATGTTTAAATAATTCTTATTTATGCTTGCTCAGAGTTCTCTGATAAATTATTCAAACCCAGTGGAGAAACCAAGGGGCTCAGAAGGACCTTTCCCTCAAATTCAGAAATATCAACAACCAGCATATATTGGCACAGCTGAGCAGAGTTTTAGCAAAAGTCTTAGTTAAAGGGGAAAACCCCTGGGCTATAAGAGATTGGCAATCGGTGAAACATTTATAGAATTCTCTAAGGATATTGCCATATAGGTTTGATGGGAAGAGTAACTATTTCAGTAGATTGGAAAAGGAAGGAAGTCACACTGGAAAGGAAAGATCAAAATCAGCAAAAAGTTAAATAAATTGCATGGATCTAGGTAATTTATCTAAGTTTTATCTTAGTTTGTAAAATTTCAAGATTCACCTGATAATCAAGTGTGTGGAACAGTTTCTTTGACCCAAACCAGAATGCCTGGGGACCTGGGAAAGCAGGATCATGAAATTTCTAGAATTTTGAAGATCTTAAAGTTTATCAAGTTCAAACCATACCTGAGCACACACATATCAAAAATATGCTCACCCAAACTCCATTTTGAGACATTCATTAATGGGTACCTTCTGCCACCTGAAATGGCTTATTTCAATTTTAAAAGGTTTTAATTTTTCACAAAGGCTTTTCTTAAGAACAGTAAATATTTCTTCTCTAGAATGGAGTTTTGGTATTTTTTTTGAATGAGTTCATTCCTCCTTTTAACTAGTACTTACTACCAATAACTAAATAATTCTTCCTTTTAACTTATAAGTTTTTAATTTTTTTTAATTTGTAAAAAAGCATTTTCTCCCTCTCAATCCCAAATGAAACCTCTAAAATTATTCATAATTCAGAAAACAAATCCCATATTGACTATTTCCAAAAATATATATGAATCATTCTATAATCCAATTCCACCATTTCTTTTTAAGGATAGAGATTAAGAGGGATTTAAAGGAAGAGGATTTATTTTGTATGAATCTTGGAGCAGAAATGATGAACTTATTCAACATCCATACCACAGGACTCAAAATACAATCTCTTTTTTCCTCTTCCAGACATGAGACGCACAAATGAGTGGCATTCTACTGAACTAATCGCTAGCAGAATGCTCCTTCCCAATGACACTCAGTTTCACCCTATATCCTTCCTTTTGCTGGGAATCCCAGGAATGGAAGAAATGCATATCTGGATTGGCTTTCCCTTCTGCTCTGTGTATCTGATTGCACTCTTGGGAAATCTCACCATCCTCTTTGTGATTCAGACTGAACGCAGCCTCCACCAGCCAATGTTCTATTTTCTAGCCATGCTATCTACAATTGACTTAGGCTTGTCCACCTCCACTATTCCCCAAATGTTGGGTATCTTCTGGCTTAACCAGAGAGAGGTTAGCTTTGGGAGCTGTGTTGCCCAAATGTTCTTCATTCACATGTTCACTGCCATGGAAACTGTTGTGCTTGTGGCCATGGCTTTTGATCGCTATGTTGCCATCTGCCATCCCCTTCGGTATAGTATGATACTGACCAACAGAGCCATTGCTATCACTATGACAATTTTGTTTTTCATTAATTTTACATTGGTATTTCCAATGGTGTTTCTCATCTGGAGGCTGCCCTTCTGTGGTCATCGTATCATCCCTCACACTTACTGTGAGCACATGGGTATTGCCCGATTGTCTTGTGCTAACATTAAAATTAACATGATATTTGGATTAATTCTTATAGTTATGGTATTTGGGGATGTGATTCTTATTGCTATCTCTTACCTAAAGATCCTTCATGCTGTTTTCCTCCTCCCCTCCAGGGAAGCTCAGCTCAAAGCCCTCAATACTTGTGGCTCCCACATTTGTGTCATCTTGGCCTTCTTCATTCCAGCCTTCTTCTCCTTTCTCACTCACAGGTTTGGTCATAAAGTACCTGGCTACATCCACATCCTCCTGGCTAATCTGTATGTAGTTGTACCACCTGCACTCAACCCTGTCATCTATGGAATCAGGACCAAACAGATTCGTGAAATGGTGCTGAGGGTCTTTAAGAAAAAGTGATTTTCATCTGTCATAGAGAAATCAATTTGTGATGTTTTTGTCTTCTCTTTCAAATGAAAAATGCAGTTATTTAATGATTGATTAAATAGAAAATAGATTCTAAAATTACAGACCACCCAAGCATAGAATGTCAATCCTATTAGTAACTGTAATGATAAATCAACACCATGGTAAGGATTGATGCCATGCCACCCTTGACTGAGCTATACTCTGAATGATTATAAAATTAGTCCAAGTTTTGCATTCATACAAATAAGAAGCCTTGAGTAGTCCATAGTCACATGGGGACTAAGTAGAAAGAGTGAACTTGAGCAGAAGTCCTCTGGTTCCAAATCCACAATTTTTTCCCAGTGTATCATGTTATCTCTCATGGAATTTACTTATTTAATGAAATATTATAAATGGAGGAAAAACATAGATATTTCTGTTTGTTATAGGTGGGACACCAAAGACTACTGGAAAACAGTAGCTTATTTGTGTCATATTATACCCTTTACCCCCAAAATATAAAGAAGAAATGCTATTTAACCAGTCTTTTGCCTAAACCTTTGAGGAATAAACTGACAGGGAATGAGACAGAAATTCTAGTTGAAGGAATATACCCTTTTGGAAGTTCAAAAGAAGTTAGGACATGGTTCAGCTATGATTTTCAATTATTTGAGGTACCTTACTGCAGACAGAAGTTTGCTGATTCTTTCTCAACTTCATATTTCAGTAAATGGGGAGCCTATAGCCAAAAGGATGTTAAGAATGAAAGGTTCCTCTCTGAAAAGGGGACTACCTTTACATAGTAGGTAGTGTATCACAGAAGACAAGAGTCATACATATAAATTAGCTATAAGGAAGGATATTAGTGAGTTTGAGGTTTCTCATAAAGGAAACTACAAAGACTTTTCTTAGTTTTCATATTAATTCATTGCAAGGACAAAAAGAGTGAGTCATAAATATCATTCTTTAACCAGAGGTGGTAGAAATTCTGTGAAGCACCCGCTTTATCACAATCACCCCTGGGCACTTGGCTCCTGAATTTTGAAGGCAAGCTACATTCAAACAAGAGTGGGGATTGTTGGCCTGACTCCAAGTCCCTATCCTGATTAATTGATTTATTGAAGAGTACTTCATAATTTTATATCTTGGGCTTGAAGGAAAGAATTATCCCACAAGATGGTTTTATCAAAGACTCAGAATGTACCATAGTAAAAATAAAGCTAAGGAGAAATCAGGAAAATAAGATAATGAAAAGTTGAGCAACTAAGCCAAGACATCATTAATTGGTCAACTAGCATTTAAATTCTTACTATGTGTCAAAGATATTGTTCAATGTTGAGAATATAAAAACAGGTAGAAATGTGAGCTCTAATCCTCAAAGAAGAAAAATACCTTATTAAAAAATTTGGGGGGTAACAAAGAGAGAACCCAGTGCCAGGGAGCACAGGATGAGAGCTCTGGTGAAGAATGAGACATGACTAGCCTGGAAAACTTTCTTAAATGAAGTGAAATGATTGTGAAAATGATTGTTCTACATTCCTCTTACCTAGTATCTCATACCTCCCTTCTCATCAGTGTGCATGAATTTAATGAATGAGATGCTCATTACATATAAAGATTCATATCCTAAATTAGAACCTCCTCTCTTAGACTTATACCCAGGAGAAACTAATGATATGATGACAGTTACTGTATAAACCAAAATCTTTATAGCATCTTATGACCTTCATTTCCAGGACTCAGAACTTACCAAATAAACTCTCCATTTTTCATCATGGGTTCTGTTTGGTTTCCATTCCACTGAACATCATATTCCCATGCCAGGGACCCCCTGATGACCACCTTGACACCCCCCCCCTTAGTTTTTCATTTTCTTTTTGTTTTGATTTCCTCCAATAACTTGTAAGCTCCATGAGGGAAAGGATTATCTTTCATTTCTTAGTTGAATCCCTAACACTTAGTATAAGAGTGTAGGTATTAAATTGTGGAAGGCTAGGAATACTAGTGCATTGTTGGTGAAGTTTTGAAAAGATATAATCATTTTGGAAAGCAATTTATAATTATGTAAATAAAATGATAACATGTCCACAATCCTTTAAATCAAGAGTCCACCACTGGGCTTACACATAGGGGAAGCTAATGATAAAGACAGTTTCCATATATACCAAAATATTTATAGCAACATTTTTTATCATAGCTTATAATTTGATACAAAATAAATTCTCATCTTTTGGGGAATGTTTAAACAATTTATGGAACTGTGCTAGAAAACATGAATGTGATAAATACAGAAAGATTTGAATGAACTTATGTAGAATAAAGTAAGTAGAACTGATAAATAATATATACAGTAACTACAATGATAAAAACTACATATCAAAAAGTGAATATAATAAAATTATAAAGCTCAACCATGATTCAGATAAAGAGATATGAACTAGTAGCATTAAATCCACCCCTGCATGGTGTTGGAAAGACATGTTTTCAGGCTTCTTCAATGAATTGTTCACATTGTTAATTTTCTTCCTCTACAAAAATTGTATTTTTTGCATGGGGTGGGCTCTGTGATAAGGGGAGGAGGAAATATACCAAGGATAGCTATTTTGATTTAAGAAACAGTAGACATCAATTTAAAAACTTATAAAAAGAAATTGGAGATGCATTCACATTAAGCAATGTGTTGGATTCAAGGATGAAGAAAAGTTACACATAAGCATTGAACAAACTTGTTTTCTTGAAAATGGGATTAATGTACATTTTAAAAAATATTGATGATGCACAAGATTCAAAAATGCATGCAACCTAAATAAATGAGAGATTTTATAATTTACATGTCCTTAAGACAAATTATTTTATCAAAATCTTTTATATTTAGGACTTTTATGAAATATTATGATTGATGCCAGTTATTTTCAAGAATCAAATAAATGAATCCATCTTAAGTTCTATGTAAAGAGGAAAAATGATGATCGAATCAATTATTACCAATTCAGAATTTCAGACATCCCAACATTTACTTTTGATTATGAGAGAGTAGCCTTGATAGTTGACTGTTACCAATAATTGGGTATGGATTGTCTTCCTTTTTTTCTCATTTATTTATTCTTATTTTGTACAAATAATGTTTTTTATACATTACTAAAATATTCTTGTTTAAGGGTAAACATAATACCCCTTCCCCCAAAAAATATAGACCTGCATGAGCAAAAACGTAAAGGGGAGAGAAAAAATTAAAATTAAAAAAAATAATAATAATAGGTATGGCCAGGTGGCACAATGGACAGAGCACCAGCCCTGGAGCCAGGAGCACTCGAGGCCAAATATGGCCCCAGACACCCAACAATCACCCAGTTGTGTGACCCCATGCAAGCCACCCCAACCCCATTGCCCTGCAAAAACTGAAAAAAAAGATCCAAAATAAAATAAAATAATAATAATGATAGTAGGGGTGGCAGGGTGGCAGACAGAACACTGGCCCTTGAGCCAGGAGCACCTGGGTCCAAATCCAGCCTCAGACACCCAACAATCACCCAGCTGTGTGGCCCCAGGCAGGCCACCCAGCCCCATTTGACTTGCAACCCCCCAAAATAATAATAATAATAATAAATGTGCTTCAGTCTGTGTTCCAACACCAACAGCTCTGTCGTGGGTGGATCACATTCTTTATGATAAGTCCATCACAAAAGTTACTTTCATACTTTCATATTTTTCCACCATTGCCACTGCTGATCACAACTCCCTCCACTACTGTGTACTATATTTTCTCTCTCCTTTCACTGTCTCTGCGGTAGGGTAGCTGAGTGGCACAGCAGACAGATCCCTGACCCTGGGACCAAGAGGCCCCAAACCCACATACTACCCCTTAGGCCCAGCATTCACCTGGCCCTATGGTCCCAGACAAGTCATCCAATCCTGGGCCCTGAGTCCTGTATTTGAAAATCAAACCTGTTCAGCTCTGGCCATTCCAACAGGAACATTTAAAATTCCCCTGGTCCATTGAAAGTCCATCTTTTTTCCCCTGGAAGAGGACGTTGAGTTTTGTTGGGTAGTTGATTCCCGGTTGCATTCTAAGCTCTTTAGCCTTCCAGAATATCATATTCCAAGCCCTACGAGCTTTTAATGTAGTTTCTGCTAAGTCATGTGTGATCCTGACTGCAGCTCCATGAAATTTGAATTGTGCCCTTCTGGCTGTTTGTAATATTTTCTCTTTGACTTGGGAATTCTGGAACTTGGTTATAATATTCCTGGGGGTTGTTTTTTTGGGGGGATCTCTTTCTTGGGGAGATCAGTGGATTCTCTCAATGTCTATTTTGCCGTCTGCTTCTAGGATATCAGGGCAATTTTCCTGTAGTAATTCTTTGAAAACGATGTCAAGGCTTTTTTCCTGATCATGAATTTCAGGTATTCCAATAATTTTTAAATTATCTTTCCTAAATCTGTTTTATATATCAGTTGTTTTTTCAATGAGATGTTTCACATTTTCTTCTAATTTTTCATTCTTTTGGTTTTGAAGTATTGTGTCCTGATTTCTCACAAAATCAGCAGCCTCCCTCAGTTCCATTCTTTGTCTGAAGAATTTATTTTCCTGAGAGAGATTTCTTATCCCTTTTTTCCATCTGGCCAATTCTGCTTTTTAAAGCATTCTTCTCCTCAATACATTTTTAACTGTTTTATCCATTTGACCTATGCTGGTTTTTAACATGCTCTTTTCTTCAGCATTTTTTTTTTTTGGATCTCCTTGACTAAGCTGCTGACTTCATTTTCATGTTTTCCCTGCATCTTTCTCATTTCTTTTCCCAATTTTTCTTCTATCTCCCTCACTTGATTTTCAAAGTCTTTTTTGAGCTCTGTCATAGCCTGAGCCCAATTTCTGTTTTTCTTGGAGTCTTTAGATGCAGGAGCTTGTACTTCCTCATCTTCAGATTGAGTGTTATGATCCTTCTTAGGATCACAGGCAAAGTATTTCTCAATGGTGCTTCTCTTTTTTCTCTGCTTACTCATTTCCCCAACCTGTGCCTGGTTTTGGGGTGCTACCTGAACTTTTGAGTATTATGGGAACATCCCCCATAAGGATCTCAGTGTGTGAGGCTCTGTCTTCCCTCCTGATCTGTGAATGACCATAAGCGCACCCCTCTGCCTTGGGGCTGAGATTGAGGGGGCCCTACTGTTTTATGGAGGGCCTAGACTGCAATCAGGATCTGAATGTGGTCAGAGCCTTAGAGTCTTGCTCCAGGTACAGAGGACAGTGCTTGGCAGTCTCTCTCCACTCCCCTCTCTAGGCTCAGCACTTATGCCCTGGGGGCTCCTGCTTACTGGCTCTGCCTGCTTCCAATTTCTGGATCTGGGCTGCCCTAGCCATGCTGCTCTCAGTGTGCCGTGAGGGCTGGGCTTCAAGTGTTCACTCTGACAGAGGTTCCCTGCTGATCCCCCAAGTTGTGCCTGTTGCTCCACAGCGTGTAAGTCAGGAAACTGCCCCCACTGCTGTGAGCCGCAGGGCTGCCTCCGGGAGATTGAAGTTCCTTCACTCTGGTGGTCTGCCCCTCTAATCCCATGGAGCGGAGCCTTTCCTCTCTTTTCCAGGTTACCTTGGGTTGGAGAACTGCCTCACTGGATCCCTCTGTGGTTTCTCTCTCAAAAATTTAGTTAGAATTCTTAGTTTATAAGTTTTGAGAGAGAGCACCTAAGAGATGATCCTCTCCTGTCACCATGTTGGTTCCACCCCTTGTCTTCCTTTTTGATCTAAATAAGTAAATAACATTTTAATATAAAAAGAGAAGAACAATTAATTTTTTTCTAAGGTCAAAAATAAGTTGAGATTGGGCCTTGCCAAGTTATTTTATATATTCATCAATGTTTCTACTTTAATAAAGCATATATTTGGTCATAAAATTGATATTATTCCAAGATCTAGTTAAACATTAGTAAACCTGTTTAACTCAATATTGTTCTCACAAGTTTCTTGCCCAATTGTCCTGTTGAACATCTTGTCTTGACAAACTTTCATAATGGATCACTCTCTTCATCTGCTGCCTTCACTTTTACTTGCATGCTTATGAACAAACATGGAGAAGGTAACAGAACTTTAAGGAATAGTCCATTAGGAATTTGTTAAATAATTTCAATTTGGCCCTCAAAGCAGCAAAGCAATCCTTTTACACTCATCACAGTGACTTTTCCAAACCTTAACATTCTTCCTTCAACCTCCCATGGTTCCCCCGACCCCACCCTCTCAGTAGAAACCCTTCCCTCATACTTGATTGAAATATTGAGGTCATTCACTCAGAGCTCCCTCTGCTCCCTTCCTTTACCTTATCTTACATAACTCAGATGACTTCTACCACCTTCTCCATGCCTTCTATATGAAAAAGTGAACCTATTCCATACCATCTTCTCCAGCAAATTGCCCCCTCTATCATCCAGACTCCCTCATTTATCTTCAGTTTCCTATTGTGTACTAGCTGCTTCCCTAAAGTCAGAGATTGGGCCATATTTCTTCCATTTTCAAAAAACTACTTCATCCATCTCTCCACTTCTGCTAGCTATCATCTTATATTTTTATGGCTAAATATCTTGAAAAAGTCATCTACAACTGATAGATCCCTCTTTCTTTCCCTAATTATCCACATTCTGGTTTTTGACTTAATCATTCAACTTATTGGAATAAAATTACAAGACAGAATTTCCAGTTATTAATAATCAACTTATTAATTAGGCCAACCAATACTCAATGAATTGATGATCAGTTATTTCTCCTGGTAAGCAAAGGGACATTCAGAAACACCTTAAATCAAGGTGTTCTTTCTGACAAATGAAAATTAACCATTATTGGTGATCCTTTAATGAGTAGGTAGGCTAAGAGCACTCAGCCCTTCCCAAACACTTCACCTTATAGAGGGGATGTCAGCTGAGAATATGCCCTGGTAATGAGATATGAACCCACTTCAGCAATTATGTTGGGCCAGTCACATTGTTCAAATGCCAAATATATATATATACATATATATATGTATATATATATATATATATAGATATACTTTCACAAAAAAGACTATTTTATGGGATGTTCACACAGAGTAAGCATTCAAAGGAGAGTCAGAAAAAGTGATACAAGGCAGTCTTTCTTAAGAACTTTGGAATTGATTATGCAACATGGGAAACACTGGCACAGGACTGCCAATATGGCATGTCCTCATCAGAGAGTATGTTGTGCTCTATGAGCAAAGCAGAATTGAAGTAGCTTAAAAAAGTGAGATATGCAAGTTTAGAGGGTCCACCCTTGGTATTCATATGATCTGTTTGGGCCCAATCTGTGGTAGAGCATTCCAAGCTCATATTGATGTGATCAGACACCGTCAGATGCACTGTAACTTTTCTCTAATATTTTGGTCCTCTTCAATAATGAAGGACAAGAACCAACCAATCTATTCTTCTTACCACATTTCTTTTGTATATTTACTATTTTTATTTTTTAACTACCCAGTTACTGATAATTTTAGATATGTGGCTTGCATTTTTATATATAAATAAAATGCAACCTTGCTGATCCCTCATAGCTGTTCTTATATTTCTCTTAGAACTTGTATGTCAAATTTTCTATTAAGTTCATGTCTTCTTTCAACAAAATCTTGAAAATCTGACAATTCATCAAAAGTCCAATTTTTTTCCCATTCAAAATTTTAGTTAAATTAGCTGGGTATAATATTTTTGACTGAAACCTCAGTTCTTTGTTTTGTAGTGTTCTATGACCTTTAGTTTTTTAATGTACCTGCTGCTAAGTCTTGTGTAACTCTGTGACCACACCATATTTGATTTCTGTTTTTATTTTTCTTGTTGCTCATAATATTTTTTCCTTAATGACTTTTCCTTTTGACTATGATATTCCTGTAGGTTTTCCTCCTAGGATCTCTTTTAGGTAGTGATAGGTGATTTTTTATATTTCTACTTCCCCCTCTTGCTCAAACACTTCAAGGCAATTTTCTTTAATTATTTCTTATATTATTATAGCAAGAGTCTTTTTTTAATCATAGCCTTCAAGTAGTCTGATTTATTCTTATATTTTTCCTCTTCTTGATCTGTTCTCTAGATCAATTGCTTTTCTTATAGATGTTCCACACTTTTCTATTTTTCATTTTTTTATTTTGTTTCATTATTTCTCAATCTCTTATAGCTTCACTGACTTCCCCTTGCCTAATTATAATTTTCAAAGTGCTTTCTTCCTTGAAAATTCTGTATTTCCTTTTGCGATTAATTGAATTTTTTAATAATCTTGTTTTTCTTGGATTGTTGTTATTTTTAATTTTTTTAAATTAATCTCTCTTTGATTTTTAGTCTTTTTGACTTCTATTAATTCTTCTGGGGAAGCAATCATTTGGCACTACTCTTTGGGGTAGGAAAGGCTTTTTTTTTCTTCAGTATCCACTTTTGAAGATGAAACCCTGGTCTTCTCTATTTCACAAATAAGTATTTATGATTGGATTCTTTCTCCTTTGTCTTTTTTTTAATTTAAATTTTTATTTTTAACAACTGTTTGTTATATTCATCTCTAGTCCTATGATGTGGGGGATGATGCCTCTGGTCTTAGATCCTTCTTACTGTTACTTTTTGAGCTTTGTCCTGTACTCCTTTCCCCCTCCAAGTCATAGGAAGGGTCCTTCAGCATACTCTGTTAGAAATGATGTTATTCCATGAGAACCCTCCAGAGGTTATCATCTTCAGTTCTCTCCCTGGCCTGGAACCAAGACCAAGAGCTTGTTTCTCTTCTAAGTGCCCCACATTCAACAACATTCCCAGCCTCTCCCTCTGCACTCATGAGGCATGTGTTGGTCTTTTTTTTTTACCCAGAACTACTTCTGAGTGACACAGCTGGGCCTGGCATCCTTTGGCAGCAGAGGTTCCCTCACATTTTTCCCTGCTCAGTTGCTCCAATTCCTCCAGAAGTGTCCAGGAGATGAACATTTCTGTGCCTGAGACTAAGGCTACCTGCCAACCCATCTGCTAAACCAATGTAGTCATGCATGTATCATGTGTGTGTATTTGTGGGAGGGGGTCAAAGGAGGTGGATAATGAAATCATAGAAGTCTTCAGTAACTTTTCTAGATTAAGAACTTCAAGCCACTTTCCGGGCATTTATAAACGATACAAACTGTTGTTATCTAACTCCTCATTACCCACTCTTATTTTTCTAGTTCCCCTTTATGTGTTGTTTTCCTCATTAGAATGTTAGCTTCCTGATATATACATTTCTAGAACTTTGTATTGTGCCCAGCACATAGCAAAGGCTTAAACTGCTTTTCACCAACTCATTCATCCATCCATCCATCAATCCATCCATCTATCCATCCATCCATCCATCCATCCATCCATCCATCCATCTCTCTATCATCTATCCCTACATTCAGTGCCAGCTAAGACTCTAGGCCAGCAAGAAAAACCACTCTACTAGCAGTTAAATTATGAAACTTTGTCACATGATTTTTCCAATGTCTTTTAAAAATAATTCTGGTCTTTACTTTTTTTACCAAAATATAATTTTTTCTTTTCCTTTTTCAGTGAAGGGGGGGGCATATGTATTTCTGAGTTTGTAAAAGGATTAAGAAGTCAAGTCATTTGATTTTTTTTCTCTTCAACTATCTTTAAGGAAGTCAGGATACCATTTCTGTTTTCAAAAGAAATTAATTCACCTATTGTCTAAAATTCTCTCTTTAGCTCTTTACCCTTCTCTCTATGTAAATTTCTGTAGGACTTGTGGTAGAGCTTTCTGAACTCATATGAGTTTGATCAATCACATTAGGACAAACTGTAACTCATCTCTAACACAGAGTGGTCATTACATGTAAATGTTTTTGGTTTCATAAGTTCTCCAAAATAATCAATTATGTTCTATAAGGGTTTTATTTTTTTCATTTCTAAATGGAACTTTCACACTTAGGAAAATCACAAATCTTTGAAATATTTTGAAAAGACTTCTCTTTCAAAAAGTTGTGTCTGTAAAGGTATAATAGAATGGGAAGAGTATTAGATTGAAGTTGGAGAACCTGGGTTCAATTTAAAAGCCAGTTCTGTCCAACCTTTGATTCCTTAGGCAAATCAGTTCACATATCTAGTTATCAGTTTACTCATCCCTGAAGTGGGGAAATTTGTTGGGAGCCAGGGTCTCTAAGGTGTTTGACACAGTCGCGGCAAGAAGACTCAGGGCAGTCACACTGCCTGATGGAACAACATTTCCTTCTTTAATATATATAGGGATTCCATGTATACCCATATTTATAGGTCTATTATTGATTGCAAAACTTACTCATCCTAATAGTGGAATGACTATAAAGGAAGGATTTCAGAGAAATTCCTTGAATAAAACAGATTGTGAACTCTGTCCAAATTTAACAGGACTTGCTCTCCCTCAGACATACAAAAGGCTTCAGCATTATGAAATCTTTGGAAGACACAGCACTGGGAGTTCCAGGGAGATGTCAGAATATACACAAGGAAACCAGATACAAGATGCGTCAGATAGAATTCCAGGGAAATTAACAGTTTTGCCCCCTTTATCATACACAGGAATATATGATAAAGATGGTGAGAGAATAGTTAGTATAGGTAACCAATATGTGAACTCTAACAGCCTTAGTTTATTGGCAAAGAATAAAAAGTCATAGAAACCATAGCTTCTACCAACAAGGGCTGAAAGGAAAATTAGTTATTGAAGGAGTCAACGGACAGGTGAACAAACATAACTACCCTCACTATAGGTTGTCAAGGGAGCATATCAAAAACATTACACATGCGGTACAAAAACATAGAAGCATTCCATTAAACAAATTATATCAAAGATTATTCTAAGGAAAGTTTTGTTTAATCAATAACTTTACTATGCAGCAACAAATTAGGCAACAGACAGGTTGAGGTCATCACGGTCTGAGCAGGGACAAGAAAATTAATTACATGATTGATAATCACACTTGTAACCACTACATTATCAAACTTGTAACCATATGAACTATATGATTAATGATGAAAATTGTATACTTTTGTAACCAAGGAAATGATTTTAGTTTGCTTGTTTCATATGATTCTAAGACTATAAAAATAAATCCAAGCAGCTCACAGTCAGTCAACCTGCTCCTGCCTATACCCACTTGTTGACTCAACTCATTTCACCAACTCTATCCCGCCTGTCAAGTTCCAAGGACCCCACCCACGGAGGCTGGACCCCCGCAGTAATTGATTTGGATTACCTTATAGAGTCCTTTAGAGCTCTAATTTGTGATTCTATGATGCTCCAAAAAAGTGCCCTATCATTATTGTGTCATAGTGTCATAAATTTATTTCCTGAGTTTGCCTACCTTCTTCATTGGTTTAGGTGAGTTGTCATATATGCCAATGAAAATATTTATGTTTTTTTCTTTCTTTCAAGAAATACAACTGTTTATAGCCAAACTACCTCCCCACCCCAGATTAGGCATCCTTTTTGCATAACTTTGATGTCCTCAACCCTCAATCAATAACATGAAATTCAGATTTGTCTTTTAATCTTTATTACAGTTTATGCTGGGAAGGTACAAGTGTATCCCATTCAGGCTTCCAGATCCTGGGACCTTCAAAATGATGCTATGATCTTAGAATTGAAAGATTAATACACTGGACACTCCAGTATCTGTCCAATTGCACTAACATTTCACGTTTTCTACAAGAATATTAATGTTATCCTTCATTCTTGAAGACCATGACATCAGGGAGGTGATGCCATGACAAGCACATGAATCAGATTTGAGTGAGGGAGTGCTGTGCTAAGTCACCAATCTCACTTTCTCCTCCAGTCATCTGGGTCTAGTGACCAGACAGGAATCAGGTCAATTGGAGATGGCTCTGGATGAGAGGCAATCAGGTTTAAGTGACTTGCCAGAGTCATACAGCTAGTAAATGTCTGAGGTTGGATTCAAACTCCTATCAGTGTTCTATCCACTGAGTCAGCATTTTGAGAGAATATTTAAAAAAAAGAGCAAAACATAAGGTTCACTTTGCAGTTAATATGCATAATGTCCTTCCAGGGAGAATACATATACCACAGGAGTAAGGTGAAAAAGAATAGTTTCCATATAGTCCCACAGCATAAAATTTATTTTTGTCACCACAAAGTGATTGTGTGAGGATTTATAATCCATTGTCTAAAATTAGTGCAGGTGTCCATAATAATATATCATAAGTTTACATCCTTTTCCCACTCCCAAACATTCACACTGGTATTGACACCAAGCGCTTCTCAATGTTGTTGTTGTTGAAATATTAAATTGGGTTGTCCCTGAGGATCTTGTTCATAATTAATAATGGAATTATTTTCAATTATTGGAAATCGCACAATACTCTATGCCTCTAGAAAATCTGTTTTCATGGGAAAGAACAGAATAAAATCATGAAGATTTCTTCATTTAGCATTAATCTTTCTTTTTTGAAGATTTGAATGAAACATTCCTGAATCTGCTTGGTCCTGACTCCATAAATAACAGGATTAAGTGCAGTAGGTACAACTACATACAAATTAACCAAGAGAATATGGATACAATAAGGAACATTATGACCAAATCGATGGGTGAGGAATGAAAAGAGAGCAGGAGTGAAGAAGGCTAAGATGACACAGAAGTGGGAACCACAAGTACTGAGAGCTTTGAATTGAGCATTCTGGGAAGGGAGTCTAAAAGCTGCTTGAAGAATCTGTATATAAGAAAGGGCAATCAGGGTCATATCCAAAAGTATCACAGAAATAATGAAAAACCCATACTTGATATTAATGTGGGTGCTGGCACAAGACAATTGGGCAATGCTCATATGCTCACAATAGGTATGAAAAATGACATGGTGACTACAATATGGCAGTCGAAGGACTAAAAATATCACCGGTATCACTACAGAGAAATTCCTCAAGATAGCTACCCCAAAAATGGTTGAAACAATTTTATTGGTTAGGATCATACTATATCTGAGAGGGTAGCAGATAGCAACATAGCGATTAAAGGCCATAGCCACAAGCAAAAAACGCTCTATTCCAGTAAAAATATGGATGAAAAACATCTGGGTGAGGCATCTCTCAAAGCTAATCTCCTTCAAGTTGAACCAGAAAATGCCCATCATCTTAGGAATGGTGACTGTGGAGATACCAAAATCAACAGTGGCTAATATGGCTAAAAAATAGAACATGGGTTGATTACAAACAGAATGCTGAGATTCCCTACAAATGCAATCAGATATAGAGCACAGAAAGGGAAGCCTATCCAGATGTGCAATTCTTCTAGTCCAGGGATCCCCAGTAACAGGAAGATGGAGGAGTGAAATTCTGTGTTATTAAGTAACAACATACCCTAAATGTTGTAATCAACTGTCTCTGGAAGGAGAGTTTTATTCCCTTTAATGGAGACACTGCAATCAAACCATTACTTTGTCATCTAGAGAACCATGAGGGAAAAGAAGATCCTTTTAGGCTTATTCATTTCATTACTTTTGATGGATTAATTTAACTTGGTCATTTTTTCCAAATTAATGTCTTTTAATTAACATTGATGAACTACCCTTCAAATGAAAGGTAGATTGAAAAAGACATAGAACTAGAAGCATGTAAACCCTTGAGTCCAAATATTGCAAACAGCATAAATGCTATAAATGCTAAATCATGAACTTCAAACTGTGTCAGAAAAAAAGGAAGCTGAATAAAGAATGAAGACAACCATAAAGCAGACCTCCAATTCTTGGTCCATAGATATGGTACTCTGATAAAGTAATGGAAAAATGTTCCTATTAACATGAAGTGTTATTGGCCGGGTACTCAGAGGAGCCTTATCAACATTCACCTTATTTATGCCAGAACAATGAAAAGTTTTGAATAGATTATCATCTGTACTATTAGAGGGAGAGAACAGGGTGCTTATATAGTTTAGAACTTATCATTAGCAATTAAATGATTGTGTCAATCAAAATCACAGGAGTCACGTCATTAAGAATTGTAAGGTGACCTAGAGGACATTTAGTCAAGAATACACCTGTAAAAGAATCACCTTGATTACAGGTTTATTGAGCATTTATAAGGCTTTTGGTTGCAATCTTCTAATGTTTCCTTCTACTGGTAACTCACTCCATTTTAAATAGCTATAATTCTTAAGAAGGTTTTCCTTAAATTGCTCTAAAATTTGCTTCTCTATAAATTCTCCCTTTTAGTCCTAGTTCGCTCTAGAAAAAAAAACAAAAGAAATAAATAAGCATTTATTAAGCACCTACAATATATTAGGCACAGTACTAAGCACTTTACAAATATTAAATCATTTATTCTTCTAAGCATTCCTGGGAGGTGATTGCTAATATTATCCACGTTTTACAATATAAGGAAACTGAGGTCAATAGGGATAAAGTAACCTGATCAGAATAAAACTGCTAGTAAATAACTGAAGTAGAATTTGGACTCAGATTGTCCTGATTCTTGACTCAGATGATCTATCCATTGGTTACCTACTTATAGTTGCTTCTGTAGGCAAGAGAAAAAAATTCAATTTCTATTCCACAAGAAAACATACAATAGGGGCAGATAGGTGGTGCAGTGGATAGAGCTCCAGCCCTGGAGTCAAGAGGACCTGAATTCACACTTGGCTGTGTGAACTTGGGCAGGTCATTTAACCCCATTGCTTTGCAAAAAAAGATAAAGGAAAAAAGTATACATACAATCTCACTCCCCATACATTTTTTTCCACACTATTTTGACTCATTTTTTTATAGAACAGACTCTCAATATTTGCCTGGATTAGTTCAACAATATTCCTTTAGCAGAATTCCCAACTTCTTTTCTCTCCTTTTCTTAATCAATCCTTCAAATCACCACTGATTTGACAATAATCATTTAATAAATATCTACTGTGTTGAATATTACTCTGTCCTAGAAGTTAGGGGCAATAAATTCAAACCAAAAAAGACTTAAAACCTAACTAGTTCTTCTCTTGGAAATTGTATTCTATTGGAGTATTCTTTCCTACACATAGAAAGGGACAGGCCATTCTATAGTTTAAAGAACTCTGAACTTCCTTTTGACTATTTGAGTCCAAACTCCTTTGCCCGTTAAGTGTACCAGCCTTCCCTGAAGTCATTTAATTTCATTCAAGCATTATGGGCTACAAGCAAACTGGATGACTGCCTACTATTCTGACATTTGAACCCATTCACAATCTGACTTCAGCTATTCTGTTTTGGTTTTTCCTCACATTATGCCCCTTCATGTATTCTAAATTCCAAACAAACTATCCTACTTACAAATTCCCTTATGCACCATTCTATCTCCTGGCTCAGTGTTATTACACAGATTCACTCTAATAACTTAAAATAGTCAGACCCTACCATGTAATTGTTGGCATTTATTTTTCTTTTTTACATGTTTGTGAACCTCTTTTTTTTTGCACTTTAGGGACATACGTCGAATTTGCTACTCCTGAATTAGAGATGAAGGTAGTTTGTGTAAACCTCTCAAAATATTAAAAATTTACCCGCGAGCGGGCACGTTGGCCCAGGCTTCTCCCGCCCCGCACCTCTGCCATGCCCGGAGGGCTGCTGCTCGGAGAGGAGGCCCTCCCAATGTCAAGGCCAACACCACCTCCGGCCGCATCCGCTTCCACGACTTCCTCGGGGACTCCTGGGACGAGCTGCCAAACTGGCCCCAGAATTTGCCAAGCGGAATGTTAAGATGATCGCTCTTTCGATTGACTCTGTCCAAGACCATCTTGCCTGGAGTAAGGACATCAATGCATACAATGGTGATGAGCCCTCGGAGAAGCTGCCTTTCCCCATCATTGATGATCACAAATGGGACCTTGCCATCAAGTTGGGCATGTTAGACCCAGATGAGCCGGATGTGCGGGGCATGACAGTGACAGCTCGAGTGGTATTTATTTTTGGCCCAGATAAGAAGTTGAAGCTATCTATCCTCTACCCTCCAACTACTGGCGGGAACTTTGATGAGATCCTCAGAGTGGTTGATTCCCTTCAATTGACAGCATACAAGAAGGTTGCTACTCCTGTTGACTGGAAATGTGGAGATAGTGTAATAGTTATTCCAACTATCTCTGAAGAGGAGGCTAAACAACTGTTTCCTAAAGGGGTCTTCACCAAGGAGCTCCCTTCAGGCAAGAAATACCTACGGTACACCCCTCAGCTGTAGCTCACTCCAGCAGGACCTGCTGGGGCTCCCTTGAAGATCTCTCCCAGAGGGGATGCCAGCCTGCCAATCAAGTCTTCTACAGTAATTGATTTAAACATCTTGGAGTGATGGAAAGTCAGGAGTCTTTGGGCTGCTCTACTAATGTGTGCCTTGTTAAATGAAAACGGCACTAAAAGTTACCTGTGATTCCTCTCCTTGTGACTTTACCAGCACTACACTTGGGTCATTGAACTCCTTTGTCGTTCTGCTAACTTTCTCTATTTGGGACTTAAACTGTGAGCTCTGTTGCAAGCTCCATCATCAGCCATAGTATCATTGTTATTTGGGGAAGGGGGTTACCTCGGAGCATTGCAGGAGTAGAATTTCTTTATCTGGCCTAGTAGACAAATCATTTCTTTTTCTAATTATCTACTTGAGGGAGGAGGCAGTTTAACAAGTCTGGTTGTCTGATTTTGAGTTTCAGCTCCCTAAGTTTATGACCATCAATTTGTAATCATTTAACTTTCAGATAGTGGGTTTTTCCCCCCTAAATTGCTGAGTGTTCTAAACATAGTTAGAAAAAACTTGGAGATTCGTATCTTTCTAACAGATAGGAGGAAAGCAGGATACAGTTAAAATATTTTTACTAGATTGAGCAAAGGAGCTTTCTAATTATGTTACAGCCTGTGGTTGAGACTATGGAGAAAGAAACTGCACTGGTGGACAGTCATAATTAATGGGTGCCTTTTTAAACAAGCCATGTATTGGACATGGAAAACTGCTCTTAATTGTCATAATAAGATGAAAGTATGTATACTAGTGGGAAAGAAAGGGATAAAGATACTATTTCTTTATTACAAAATGATGTCTCTGCAGTGGATAATTTTCTGTTTTCTGATATTTTGCCTTTAGGGGAGCCACCAATAAAAGCTTTTTGAAACTAACGAAAAATATTCAAAATTTCATAACCATATAAGTCATTGTTATTTTTCATTCAAGGACACTAATGACTGGACATTATAATCTTGTTTTAGGCATTTTTATTAGGATTAGTAATTTCTTCTCTATTCTGTGGTGAGGAGGAGAATTGGCAGAAGAAAATTTGAGGTTTACTATGGAGAAAATTGGGTGGAACTGTTGTAAATAAGAAGCAATTCTACCATTTGTTTCTGACTATGATAATTTATCATGTAGATTTTAATGTATTCATTTTTGCTTATTTTCTCTGTCTTAACTACCAGGAAAGCTTCTTGCTGTCACTAGGAATGAATTGTCTGAGCTTTCAGGAAGGCTTTTTTAATTCATTTGTAGGTGCTGAAAGTCTTAGCATAACATTCAAATTCTATTTCTGACTGGAATGTGATTACCTGTATTTGTTTCTCTGGTGAATCTGCTTCCTTGCTCAGGTAGAACTTTAGAGTAATACATTTTCTCTCCTTTTTTTCTGCTAACTCACAATACCTCTGAAAATAAAATCAGACTCACCCACTTAAGTTGCATATTGAATCAATGTTTTTCTGAGATTGCCTGATGGGGAAAAAATATGTTTTTATACTTCACCAGATACAACTTAGGAATCATCCTTTTCTCCCTTGAAACCAAGACAATTATCAATGTAAAACTCTCTCAATTCCACGGTGTCTGAAAATTTGAGACTTCCTGGAAAAAATATGGTCAAAGATAATAACATGATAGTGTTAGAATTAAAAGTAACTTTAGTGGTTTCTAAGTACAACCCATTGTTTTTAAGATTAAGAAAAAAAAACTTTTTCCCAAAGATGTTAAAAAATTTCCAATTTATTATCAAAAGTCAGAAAAGTCAGATGAGTAGGCACGATTTCTTCATGGGGGGCTTAAGATTGAAGTTATTAATAAATACATACTGTGTTGAAACCTATGCCATTCTACAATAATACCTTTTCCCCCCAACCCCACACTCACAGAGCATCTATCTCCTTCAAATACTAACTTGTTTGCCAGTTACAACTTCATTAGGGAAGGGACTAATTTTAGTGATCTAAAAATTTCCAAATATTTTAAGGTATTGCACAAGTATTATAATGATGAGATTATCTAGAGAACATCTTACTTCATCCAGTCCAGGAAAGGTCAAATATGGGGTTAAGAAAGAATGTTAAATCAATATAGGCTATAGCAAGGCTTATGGAGTACAAAATGAATATTTGCCTTTGGTTAGGAACAATTAAAAAGTCTCCAGATTACATATCTTTTTATATATCACCACCCATCCAAAAAAAAAAAAACAGAAAAGAAAAAACAAGGCAATAGGAACCACCTTTTCTAATTACCTGACCCCAAAATTTACAATGTACTCTAATATGGGTGTTCAGAATAAGCAAAAAGCTTAACAGAGAGAGACCCTATATGAACTGACCAATTCCCTCTGATGAGTGATCTGAATGATTTCTGGCCTTTTTGGAAATCTTTCTCAGGACATAGTAGTAAGAGTTGAAAAGAAAGGAAGAAGGACTAACTGAGCTCTATCTTCTAATCTTGAATGATGATAAGCCCTCAGTTTTGTAAGCCATCTTCATAGCCCAGATTTAGAATGGCAGGGTCCAATGTGAGTATAAAGTTAAATAAATAACTATTTATATTTTCTCAAATCTTGTGGATAATGGGATTAAATTGGGATAAATTAACCAATTTTGGAAAATAAAATTCTGATCAGTTAAACTGACTTCAAATTTCCATACTGGGCAGGCTTCTGCAAAGTGTTATTTGAAGGGAGAAACTGCACATAAAGGGGGAGGACAGAAAGAGAACAGTATTCTATTGGTTATCTTTTGAAAACCAAAGTGGTAGTTGGTAAGATATTTATAGGCATTTCCACCGAGGATGTCTTCATTCAAGGCTTAAAAGGTTAGTATCCTTTACTAGTTTGGAGAGAAGAGAAACATACTGGGAAGGGAAAAATGGAAAGTAGCACTAGTATAAAGATTTTCTAAGTTAATTTGTAAGCTGTCTAAGGGACCTTCCAATCAAATGGGAATGCAAAACAGTTTTATGGATCAAAAACAAAAAGAAATACCGTGAACAAGGAAAACAGATTAAGAGAGTGTGAGAATACACAAATTAAATCATACTTTTGTAGGAAATATCTCATACAAATTCTTATATATGATTATCTGCTTTCCACTTTGCTCTTGTTTGGTGATGCAGAATTCATCATTGCCTGACATAATTCACTGCACTTTGAGAAATACTTATTTTAGATTCTTAATATTATAGGGAATTAAAAAATGTCTCTTGGCAGCTGGAGTTTTAGGGCCTTCCTTGAATAGATTCATATCTAAAAGATACATAGATTGTCCCTGATCATATGGTTATTTCACCTATGAAATACAGATTGTTTATTGGATGGAACATTGGAAGGAAGATATTGTATTATATGTGTAAGTAAATCAGGTTGAAACTAATAGTCATGAAATATTTTTTTATTCTACAGATTACAGAAAAAAAGTGGTATTTTTAAGAACAAATTGTTGGCAAGACACTCCCTTCCAATAACATTCAGTTTCACCCCACATTCTTCCTTTTACTGGAAATTCCAAGATTAGAAGTGATGCACATCTGGATTGGTTTTCCTTTCTGCTCTGTGTATCTGATTGCTCTCTTTGGCAATCTCACTATCCTTTTTGTGATTTGTACTCAATGCAGCCTCGACCAACTAATGTTCTATTTTCTGGCCATGTTGTCAACAGTTGATTTGGGACTATCCATTTCCACCATCCCCCAAATGTTGGGAATCTTCTGGATTAACCAGAAAGAGATTAGCTTTGGGAGTTGTGTTACCCAGATGTTCTTCATTCATATCTTCACTGCTATGGAGACTTTTGTGCTAGTGACCATGGCTTTTGATCGCTATGTTGACATCTGCTACCCTCTTCAGTATACTATGATACTAACCAACAGAGTCATTGCTATCATTCTAGTAATTTTGATCCTAATTAATTTCCTTCTGATATTTCCAATGGTGTTTCTCATTCTAAGGCTGCCCTTCTGTGGGCACCATATCATCCCCCACACTTACTGTGAGCATATGGGTATTGCCCGGTTGTCTTGTGTTAATATCAAAATTAACATTGTATTTTGGATTAGTTATAGCTATGATATTTGGCAATGTGATCTTGATTACTGTCTCTTATATGAAGATTCTTTATGCTGTCTTTCACCTCCCATCCAGGGATGCTCAGCTCAGAGCTCTCAATACCTGTGGTTCCCACATCTTTGTGATATTATCCTTCTTGGGTCCTGCCCTCTTCTCTGTTCTCACTCACAGATTTGGACATAATATCCCTGGACACATTCACATCCTTTTGGCCAATCTTTATGCGGTTGTACCTCCTGCACTTAATCCTATCCTTTATGGAATCAGAACAAAACCAATTTATGAACTGGTGCTGAGACTATTTAAGAAAACCACGTTTTCATCTATGTGAAAAGAATAAATTAATTTATATTTTTCCTACCCTTTATTTGAAATGAACAAATGCTGTTATTCAGAATTTTATTAAATAGAAAGTGTAGTTAACATATATTAGAGTGATAGACAATCTAGACAAGCCATTCTAATACTATGGTTGGGCAGTGGTAAATCTGGGAATAATGAATTGATTCAGCACTAAGGAAAATGACTATCATTCCAAGATAAACTTACTAAGTTTATCATCTTATTCCATGACTTTATCATTCCTCTAATCTATATTCAGGAATCTTTCATACCTATCTTCCAGAGCAGAAATGACTGGCATACACTATGATGATTCTTCCATTGACTATAAGAAAGTTTGGCATAGTATAGTTGTTTTTTATGATTTATTTGTACATAGAACTCATCTATCTTATAATTCTTATATATAGTGTGTGTTGTTTGAATGTGGATATCAAACAATGGTTTTTAGTTACAGGGGATATTACTAATAATATAATACTCAAAGGACATGGCTAGCATTATGGATATTACTTGCCAGTGCCAAATCTCCTGTTACACCACCATTATCAGATCATTTAAATAGTCATAGAATTCAGGCCTAGAATTAATCTTGGAAATAATTTTGCCTTATGGCCTTGTTTTACAAATAAGAAAATTGAACCTGTTCTCCAAAGTCACAGCAATAGCAAGTAGCATAGCCTAATTGGAATCTAGTGCTTTTTTTCATTCATGATATATCCACCTTTCTGGACCAGTTTTCTGATTAATATAATGCATGGTTGGATGAAGTGTTCCATTATGTGCCCCCTGTTCTAAATAAATTATGCAAATCATATATATTAATTCAACATCTCCTAACATTCACTTAAAAATATAAAAGGAAATTAGACATAAACATAGGTAAGACATCATTATTTTCTGAAACTTTTTATGTCATTGAAATCCTCTAACTCTATGAGTTAATTAACTAAGTAAAAAAATCCTTCTAAAACTTCAAATTAAATGTTCATATTTTAGACTGGAAAAGGAGGAGTTGCCAAGATTCAGCTCACATATTCAAATTAAAATACTACAATATATTTCAAAGAATCACATAAGTACTAGGGATTGACAAAACAGCTCAGTATTTGACCAGTCCAAACCTAACACATAAGCTATTTCTACAATACCATCCTTAACAAGTGTCTATAAAGTTTTGTTGGGGATATTATGGAATGATATAGGCTAAAAGACTATTGTGATCCCTTATAATTTAAAATATTCTCTAGTTCTTTTAAATATAATATCTTATATTACATGGCACTCTCTATATTGAATATATGGTCTGAAGTATGAAAATCCTTATTCTTCATCTTAATAAAAGTATGTCATTTGTAGGTTTAAAAGATATAAGCAAACTAGCAGTGGAATAACAAAAAGTAAGAGTGTTGGAAAGAGTGCCATAATTCAATTTCACAAACATTTATTAAAAATCTACCACATGCTCTGTTCTAGACATAATGACTGCAAAGAAAAAATAAAAATATTCCTCAAATCATAGAGTATGACTTTTATTGATGAATACAGACTCCAAAGAAGTAAGTCAATAAGTAAAAATGAGTATGTCTAAAGAAGTGTCATGTGAATTTATCAGCACAATCAGGATAATATAAACTGTCACCTACATTAAGTGCTTAATGAAGTTATAGATTTGGATAAGTTGAATTGAAGAAGAAATAATTTTACAGGTTCATGAATCAGATAGTATATACAGAAGAGAGAATAGGAAGCTCCTTCAAATCCTCACATTTGCAGTTTTTAAAATATGGATTCCACAAACATAATAGCTGAGATATTTTCTTCTTGTTTCATTAATAACTATTTGATATCTGCTAATAGTCTGTATTTTTCTTGTCAGGTAAATACTTCATTTCCAAGTGATAGCTCTCTTCCCAGAAACCTGCTTCAAATTGATCAGGTCTATAGTTTTCAGTTTTCTTTAATAGTAAATTGAAGCAGGAGAGTAACCTGTCAAAAATAAGCAAATGTGAGGTCTCATCAAAGTAAAACATACAAATTTATATATGATGCTTTGTAGGGAGAGAAAGAAAAAGCAACAAACAAAACTCCTCCCAAAGTTTGTAGGGTTTAATACATTGAAAAGCAAAGTAGAAGTAATAGAAAAGAAGGAAAAGACATGGTTTTTCCAAGAAGATCAGAAATGGATTCTTTTGCTGCTCCAATGGAAAACATACACTAGGTGGATATTATATTCAATTTATGTTGATTCCTTTAAAAATATTACTACCTCTTGCTATGAAGAAGAGATAGAAGGGGTGCCTTAAGTAAATCACATAGGTTGTGTTTTTGATCATACTTATTCTCAAACCTTTATTCCTCATCTTTCCCTGACCAGAATGTGATTACTATAAAACCAATTTCATTTATCCAGTTCCTCTCTATCTTTAAATTCTAATTTGATAAATCTTCTTCCAATAACACATACTTGACTACATGAATCTCAAATTAATATGCATCCTGCTGAATTCAAAGCAATTTAAGGTCTGGAAGATCAAATGGAAAGGGATTTTAATTGAAAAGTAGTTGAGTGGAATAATGCTGTCCACATACAGTTCTTAAACAAGACAAAAAGAAACTGATACAACATATAGGAATGTTAATAATGGTTGTAGGAAGTAAATATGATCTCTGGCAATTAATACATTGTCTGACAGATAGAGGTTTCTCAATAAATATTAGTTAATTGATGATTGAAATCATAAAGATTTGATGTGTCAAAACATATCATTAGACTGTAGAAATAAAAATTATACCTCATTTCAAATTGACTGAAAGGGGTATTGAAAATGTTATTGAAAATGAAGAAGATATTAATGCATCTGTGTGTTAATTTCATTAAATCAAAACAGTTCAGAGACAAGCATTGTGCTGAGGAATAGAGGAGAAATGAAGTTTATATATATGTGTGTGTGTGTGTGTGTGTGTGTGTGTGTGTGAGAGAGAGAGAGAGAGAGAGAGAGAGAGAGAGAGAGAGAGAGAGTGAGAGAATATGTTACCATCTTCCAGGTTAACTAAAGAAGCTGTTGAATGAAAATTTCCTGAAATAAACTGGAAAGTTTAGACATATGCATAGTATATTTATTATGGGGGGACTTAAATTATCCAGACATTGTGACCATGGAAATAAGAGCAGCCAACACATTTTTGTTTTCTGTTGATGATAATTTAATCTTTCAGAAGGTGGAGGAAGTAATGAAAGACTGTTATTCTGGACCTAATTCTTACCAACACAGAGGAGCTGGTTGAAGAAATAGAAATGAAAAAAAACAACAGCAGAAGCACACCTTTGTAAAATACTAATCTTATCCTCTAGTTTCAATGGAAGGAAAAGCTAATTTTGCAGTTGTTGTTCAGTTGTTTCTGTCATGAGAGACTGTTCATGACATTATTTGAAGTTTTCTTGGCAAAGATACTGGACTGGTTTGACACTTCCTTCTCAAGGTCACTTTACAGATAAGGAAACTGAGGCAAATGGATTGAGTGATGACCAGTGTCACAAGTATCTGAAACCAAATTTGAACTCATGAAGATGAGTCTTCCTTACTCCAGGACTGGTGTTCTATATCTAATTATGGTACCTAGATGTCATATGTCAGGTATAGTGAGAAACAAAAATATTCATTTTATAAAATTAAATTATTAGTTAAGCTCAAATATAGAAGAGACTTTGATGATGATTTCTTATCCATAAGTTCATAGGACACCCTTCTGCAATATGGAGTCTTAGCATGAAGAGGTTCAGTGATAAGGTCAGCGTGAAAGGGAACACAGTGTCTAATGAATATTGCATCATGTGAAAATGTTTGAAAGGGCCCTTAATTCATGAGGAGTGGTAAAAGATGAATTCCTTTGGGAAGAAGAAAAAATAAGACTGAAATTACTCAAGAAATGTATCAAAGAAATCAGTACAGATGACAACATGAATAATAAATGGAATTTAGAATAGTCAAATGTAAAGTCTTGTGAAATTGTAATAAGTTCTTTGCAACCCTCAGCTTGTGATAAAGGAAATTCTTCAAATTTATCTCTGATCTTATTGGTATAGATTATTCCATTATTATGTAGATAACTGCTCATCTATATTTTTGCATCCTGTGATTCTTATCTTCTTTACTTTTTTTCAAGACATATTCTATCGGGCGGCTAGCTGGTACAGTGGATAAATCACTGGCCCTGGAGTCAGGAGTACCTGGGTTCAAATCTGGGCTGTGTGGACTTGGGCAAGCCACTTAACTCCATTTGCCTTGCAAAAAAAACCCTAAAAAAAAGGATTCTATCCAACATGCTAGAGTCCTTCCCTTTGTTCTCTTAAAATCATAGAGATACAAGTTTAGCAGTAAAGCAATTAATCTGTTTATCTGGGTTTGAGGACAAAATTTCAGAAGCATAAGGTGTGAGCAGTCCCAGTCTCTGCTCTCATTAATGCCTACTTTGTATATGACTATGTTCCATTTAGTTTTATAACTTTTGATATTATAGTAATAATAGCTAGTATTTATATAGCACCTACTCTATGAGAGGCACTGTGCTAAGCACTTTACAAATATTAACTCATATAATCCTCACAACAACCCTGTGAGGTAGGGACTATTATTATCTCTCATTTTCAATGAAGTAAACTCAGGAAAGGACAGGTGGATAGTATAGTGGGTAGAGCATCAAGTCAAAAGACAAGAAAATCTGAATTCAAATCTGGCATTAGACATTTACTAGCTGGGAAAGTCAATTCATCCCTTTAGCCTGAGTTTCTTCAACTGTTAAATGAGCTGAGGAGAAAGTAGCAAACCACTTCAGTATCTGTCTGAAATGATTAAATAAAACAAAAAAAAAAAAGAAAAGAAAAGAGAACTTGTACAATTTGCACAAAGTCATACAGCTAACAAATATGAGATAGAATCTGATCTCAGGTTTTGATGACTAGATGCAATACTCTATTCACTGTGCCATTGAATTGCTTCAATACTATTATGTTGTTAAATTATTCTATAATATTATTTAGTTCTCACTTTATTGAAATACAACAACATAGTTTTCCATGACTTAGACGATTATCAATTTTCCTATTCTTATAAAAGTGCCTAAGTATATTTGGAAATATTTTCCATGTTCTGTCTATATTTAATTGTCTCTACTAGAATTCTAATTCATTAAGGAACTGTGACTGGTAATTTAATACTAGTTATGCTTTTGATTTCATATTTTGACTTTAGAATATTGAGATAGATCTACTACATTACTATAATATTTCTATTTTGTGTCAGGCTTTGTAGCATCCTCATTAATTGCCATTTATAATTTCACATAAATTAATAACTATTACATATCTCTATTTTCTTTTTTAACATAATGTATCAAAATATTTACATCTTTTTTTTAGATTCATTTGATATTCAATTTCTCAGATACTATTATGTGACACCTCTTTTATTTGAAATTAGTTTATCTAATTTGGACCGACTTTTTAATATTATTTGCTTTTGTCCACTTGTATGAAATATATTTAGGGGAACCAATGCTTTGATATATCATGTTTCATGTTACATTCCACATTTTTTAATTTTAAAAAAGAACAGTCATTTATTTATTTTAGATTCATTTCCCCCCTTGATAGTTCATGTTGAATAGAGTTGTATAACCTAATTTTCTATGCTATTTTAGCTATTCAACCTAGTAAGTCAAAATTTACATTTCACTTTTCAGTTTTTTTAACTTGAATCTTAGTTTTCCTTTTACATTGAACCATATTTTTATTATATTTTCAGAAGATGGGATGGGGGATTGGACTGTAAGCAATCCATTAAGTCTTTCATCTTTTTCAGGAAACAATGATTTCTCTCTCATCATATTAAATTTGGATCAATGTATACCATAGAAACAATGTAAAGACTGTCAAATTGCCTTCTGTTGGGAGGTGGGGGGAGGGAAGAAAGATTAGGGGAAAATTATAAAACTCAAAATAATAAAATCTTTTTTTAAAAAATGAAAAAGCCTGTGGTTAGGTGGCACAGTGGATAGAGCACCAGGCCTAGAGTCAGAAGTACCTGAGTTCTAATCCTAGCTGTGCGCCTTGGGCAAGCCACTTAACTTAACCCCATTGTCTTGCAAAAAACCCCTTAAAAACAAAAAAAAATCAAAAAAAAAATGAAAAGAATAGAAGTGTATTTCTATTAGGACAGAAGAGGGGAAGGTACTTTGTGACTATGAGGCAATGCTGTTTATCAGTCAATCAAGCAATAAATCAATCAACCTTTGTAGTTTGATTGATAGTATTTTAAACTTATGAAGCAATAAAGTAATCAATTAATCAACCTTTGATTAATGGTAATCTTACTGATAGTACTCTGATTGATAATACTTCTATCAGGTCAGATAAAAGGAGTATGTACAAGACAGAATTAAAGCAATAAATACATAAAAAGGAGAAAGTTAGGCAATAGTGGATTATTAACACCAGGTGAAGAGGCACAAAGACTTATTATAGTAGAGGGAAAGAAAGGAGGATGTTAACACTGAGTAAATTCCGTTTAATAGATTTGACCCAGAAAGGGAATGAGTTATATTCCCACTTGGGTTTAAAAATTCATCCTACTCCATAGGGAAGTGGGGGTGGGGAGGGAAAGAAAAGACAAGAAGGGACTGAATAAAAGGGGAAATAAAGTTAAAATTTAAAAGAAAACTTAAATGGGAAAGGGAGTAAAACATTGGTGCCAGGAATAAGAGAAAAGGAAAGAGAAAAGTATAACTAGAGAAAGATGGCATTGAGGGAAATGAAGAATTAGAAATCTTAATTGTAAATGTGAATGGGATTCATCTCATATAAAACAGAAGTTGATAGTAGAATGAATTAAAAATGAGAGTCCTGCAGTATGTCGTTTACAAGAAACATATTTGAAGCAGAGAAATACACATAGGGTAAAGATAGAAGACTGGAGCATAATATATTATGCTTCAATCAAAGGAAAAAAACAGGGATAGCAATCCTGATCTCAGACAAAGCAAAAGCAAAAATAGATCATAATAAAAGGGATAAGGAAGGAAACAACAATTTCTTAAAATGCATCAAAGGCAATAAAGGTATATCATTATTAACCATGCATGTACCTAGTGGTATAACATCCAAACTCTTAGAGGATAAGCTGAGTGAATTACACAGAGACATAGACAACAAAACTTTAATAGTGGGAGTCCTTAGCCTCCCTCTCTCAGAACTAGATAAATCTAACCACAAAGTGAACAAGAAGGAAGTTAAGAAGGTGAATAAAATCTTAGAAAACTTAGATATGATAGGTCTGTGGAGAAAACAATGGGAATAGAAAAGAATATACATTTTTCTCTACAATACATGGAACCTATTCTAAAAGTGACCGTGTGTTAGGTCATAAAAACCTTACAATCAAACATAGAAAGACATAAATAATAGATGCATACTTTTTAGATCAAGATGCATGGAAAATAGCATGTAATGAAGGACCATGGAAGGATAAACCAAAAATTAATTGGAAATTAAATAACTTAATTTTAAAGAATGAGTGGATCATACAACAAGTCATAAAAATAATCAATTGTTTCATCAAAAAAAGGATAAAAACAAGATATCATAGCAAAATTTATGGGATGCACCCAAAGTAGTTTTGGGGAGAAATTTTAAATCTCTAAATGCTCATAATAAAATAGAGGGGAACAAAGATCAATGAATTGGGTATGCAATTTTAAAAATCCTAGAAAAATGGGGCAGCTTGGTGGCTCACTGGATAGAGCCCTGGCCTTGGAGTCACAAGGACTTGAGTTCAAATCTGGCCTCAGATATTTAATAATGACGTAGCTCTGTGGCCTTCAGCAAGCCACTGAACCCCATTGCTTTACAAAAACCTTTAAAAAAAAAGCTAGAAAAGCACAAGTTAAAGATCCTCACTTGAATTCCAAATTAGAAATTCTGAAAGTCAAGGGAGAGATTAATAAAATTGAAGGCAAGAAAACCATTTATCTAATAAATAAAACTAAGAGTTTTATGAAAAAACTAACAAAATAGAGAAACTTTGGTTAATCTGATTTTTAAAAAGAAAGAAAACCAGATTACTAGTATTGAAAATGAAAAGAGTAAATTAACCACCAAAGAGAAGGAATTTTTAAGTGATAATTTGTAACTAATGTACCAAACTGTATGCCAAGAAATTTGATAATCTGAGTGAAATAGATGAGCATTTACAAAAATACAATTTACTCAAAGTAACAGAAGAGGAAATGAAATACGAACCCCATTTCAGAAAAAGAAATTGAAGAAACCACAAACAAATGCCCTAAAAATGTTACTAGATCCAGATGGATTTACAACTGAATTTTAACAAATATTTAAGGAACAATTAATTCTAATTCTTCATAAATTTTTTAAATAGGAGTTCTGCCAGATTTATGACACCAATATGATGCTGATACCTAAACAAGGAAGAACTGAAACAGAAAAAGAAAATTATAAACCAATTTCCCTAATGAACATTGATGCAAAAATCTTAAATAAAATTTTAGTAAAGAGATTACAGGAAATTATTACTAGAATAATACATTATGCTCAAGTAAGATTTATTCCAGGTAGGCAGAGATGATCCAAAATTAGGAAAAGACTCAACATAATTGAACATATCAATAACAAAACAAAGAGAAATTGTATGATGTCCTCAATAGATCCTGAAAAAGTCTTTGACAAAATAAATCCATTGCTATTAAAAAAAATTAGAAAGTGTAGGAATAAAGGAGTTTTCCTCAAAAATAATAAACAGTATCTGTCTAAAATCATAAATAAATATTATATATAATAGGAATGAACTAGAAGCAGTTCAATAAGATCTGAGGTAAAATAAGATATTCATAATCATCATTACTATTCAATATAGTATTAGAAATGTTAGCTTTAGCAATGAGAAGAAAAGAAATTGGAGGAATCAGAATTGACAAGGAGGAAGCAAAGCTTTCATTCTTTGCAAATGATATGATGGTACATTTTGACAACCCAAGCAAATCATCTAAAAAACTACTTGAAACAATTAACAAATTCAGCAAAGTAGCAAGAAATAAAATAAAATCACATAAATCTTCAGCATTCATATAATATAATATATATATATATATATATACATATGTAAACAAAGTCCAAGAGCAAGAGATAGAAAGAGAAATTTCATTTAACATAACTGCAAATAACACAAAATACTTGGGAATCTACCTCCCAAGACAAACCCAGAAACTGTATGAACATGATTATAGAACACTTCTCCCACCAAAAAAGTCAGATCTAAACAATTGGAAAAATGTAAATTATTCTTGATTAGATCAAGCTAATACAATAAAAATTGCAATTCTTATAATTAATTATTCAATGCCATAGCAACCAAACTACCAAATCACTATTTTGCTGAGCTAGAAAAAATAGCAACAAAATTCTTCTGGAGCAACAAAAGTTCAAGAATATCAAGCAAACTGATGAAAAAAAGGGGGAAAGAAGGTGGCCATATTCTACAGATCTAAAACTTTACTATAAAGTGGCAGTTACCAAAACTACCACTGGTTAAGAAATAGAGCAATGGATCAGTGAATTAGGAAAGGTTCAAAAGAAATACTGATAAAGGAGTACAGTGATCTACTGTTTTTTAAACCCAAAGACATAAGATAAGAACTCACTATTTGTCAAAAATTATTAGGGAAAACTTGAAGTTAGGTTGACAAAAACTAGATATAGACTAAATAAATAAATAGTATAATGGGTACAAATAAATATTAAATACTAAATAAAGTACTAAATGAAATAATGGGTATAAAATTTAGAAATAAAGTGCAAAACCATAGCCCAGTTAACAGACCAAGAAATACTCTTATCTGTCAGATCTATGGAAAGGGGAGCCAAGCAAGAACTAGAGTACATTATAAATTTCAAATAATGGATGATTTTGACTATATTAAATTAAAATGTTTTTTGCAATAGTAAAACAAATAATATCTAAATTAGAAGTAAAATAAAACTGGGAAGCAATCATCACAGTGAGGGGTTCTGATAAAGGTCTCATTTCCTGAATATATAGAGAATTGTATCAAAGGCTTCAAGGTTTCAACTCATTCCCCAATTGATATATGATCAAAGGATATGTACAGTTTTCAAAAGAAGAAATTAAGCTTTATATAATGATATAAAAATGCTCCAAATCATTATTGATTTCAGAAATGCAAATTAAAACTATGAGTTTCCATCTCACACTTAGCAGATTGACAAAGATGACAAAAAGGAAAACAATCAATAGTGGAGAGGTTGGAGGATTTGGACATTGAAGGATTGGGATATTAATGCAGTGCTGGTAGAATTGCGAACTGATCCATCCATTCTGGAGAACAATATGGAATTATGCCCAAAGAGCAATAAAACTGATCATACTCTTTGACCCAGCAATACCAGTACTAGTCTTATATCCAGAAGAAATCATTTTAAAAAATGAGAAAAGCCCCACATCTTCCAATATATTCATAGCAACACTTGTTGTAATGTCAGAGAATTAGAAATTCAGGGGATGTTCATAAATTGTGGAATGGTTGATCAAGTTATGGCATATGAATGGTAGGGAGTAGTAAAGTTCTATAAGAAACCATGAATGGTTGGACTCTAGAGAAGCAAGGAATGAATTACCAGGAACCGATGCTGAGTGAAGAGAGCAGAACCAGAAGAACAATGTACACATTAACAATAACATTGTGAATTGATCAACCTTGATGGATACAGTTCCTCTTATCAATTTAGACAGCTAGGACAACACTAGGAGACCAGCTATGGAAAATGCTGTCATTATGCAGAGAAACAAAAGCAAAACAAAACAAAACAAAATGCTACAGAATCTGAATGAACACTGCATTCACTTTTTAAATTTTTCTATTATGTATTTCTTTCCTGTTTTGTGGTTTTCTTTCTTTTCCCTTAATCCTAATTCTTCAGACCAAGAAATGACTAATCTGTAAACATGTTAAATGCAAATTTTATATAACAGTCACCAGACTGTTCACCACTGAGGGGATGGGAATAAGAAAGGAAGGTAGAAGGAAATTATGTAATGTAAAAATGTGCACATGCATGTGAATGAATGTTGAAAAACTTTCATAACATGGAACAGGAAAAATAAAATATGTTAAAAATGCATAAATAAATAAAGAGTCTGCATTAGCATTTTCTTGATTAATTTAACACATAAATAATCATTGTGAAAGCATGGTATGACCCACATGGAAGAAAGGGTAGGCAAAAGTCAAAAAAACAAGAACGGGGGAGTGGGAAATAAACGAGAAGGGCAGGTATATTATGACAAAGGTGAGTAATCAAAAACAAAACAAAACCAGTGAAAAAGAATAAAAAACAATAGAAAAGCTTGAATCCAAGGTAGTAAATCTCACTAAAGATACAAAATAAATTAGGAATGCAAATACAAAAAAGTGAAATATAATTTGAAAAGATTAATTAAAAAACCAATAACAATCAAAGAACACATAATCTTCATACAAGCATAGAATATTGATCTTGAAGGCTGGATGCATGGAGAAAACTTAGTGTAATTGCTCCAAAAGAATAAATCAAAACTATTCCACACTATAACACAAGAAAACTTCCCAGAACTTCTGAACATAGAACATAAAGTTCCAAATCAATTATTCAGGAGATGAAAAAATTATCTTAAAAAATAAAACAACAGTTCAAACTGTACAATTTTCTCTTTACTTAAGTCCCTTGATCGCTTATTAAAACTGATTGTGCTTTACTAATTGTGCCTGTTGTGTTCACAACAGATTCATGTTACACAATCTGTAACTGGGCCCATACAGCTTCTAACCAGGAATTTTTATATCTTTCTAATTAATTAGCTATCCTATTTGCCATAGTAACTGTTCCAAACCTTTTCCTTAAAATGTCCTAAGATTAACCACCCCAACCCTGTTAAGGAAATTGCCTCATATTTTACTAATAAATATTGAAGTCATTTGCTCACTTTTTTTCTTCCCTTTAACTCATATTGCCCAGTTATCTTCTGCTACTGTCTTCTCTGAAATCCTTATTCCCTCTATCACTTCATTCCATCTTGTCTCTAACAGAAGATTGCCCTATCTCACTTCAATCTCTGTTTACTGGCTACTTCTTTATTGGTTAAAATATGTCCAATTTGCTTCCAGACTCCAAAATCTCTCACTTTATCCATCAATCCATACATCCATCAATCACTATACTATATTTATGGCTCAATTCTTTCAGATGGTTGGTCAATGACCAATTCCTTCCCTCTTACTTTTCTCTTAAATCTCTACAATTGGACTTCTGACTTTATCATTCAACTGATACTACTCCATCTAAAGTTACCAATGATTTTGTCAATGCAACATTTAATTCTCTTCTCTCTAATTCTCATCATTCCTGAATTCCTTAAAACTTTTTGACACTATTGATTATCCTCTTATCCTTCAAACTCTCTTCTCTTTAGTTTTCAAAACATCAATGTCTTCTGATTCCCCACCTCCTGATCTGACCGCTTGTTTTCAATCTCTATCCAAATCATACCTGCTGGCCATTGGTATCCCAAAGCCTCTATCCTGAATCATGCTCACTTCTCTCTCTATTCTATTTCATTTAAGAATCTCATTATCTTACAAGGATTTCATTGTCACTTCTACACTAATAATTTTCAAATCTACTTATCCTACTCTAGTCTCATATCTCCAACTTCCTATTAGATACCTAGAAAGAGATAGATTGTAGATGTCTTAAACTAAACATAAAACATTATCTTTTCCCCTCAAATCCTTCTCCCTTCTTAACTTCCCTATAAACATCAAGGAAAACACCAAGCGTTTAATCATCTGTGTTTGCAACCCAGATGTCATTAATATCTCACTCTACTCAATTTTTCTACTACTAAAATGCCTTCCTTTATATTTTTTCATTATTGATACTTTTGATCTTTTGCTCTTCCAAATGGATTTTGTTTTTATTTATTTCTAAGTAAAATAAACTTATGATACGTTAGCTGAGATGGCTATACACACACACACACACACACACATATGTATTAGTTTAGGTAAAATTGTCATTTTTTATTATTTTGACTTCACCTACCCATCAATAACTAATATTTAATATTTAAATTTTATTTTATTTATATAAAAAGATTTTAAAATAATTTTTTCACAGAATTCCTGGGTTTGTTTTAGCATATTTGGGACCATGTATTTTATATTGTCTAAAAGTATTTTAAATGGGGTATCTCTTACTATCTTTTCCGCCAGGGTTCTGTGCTTTTATATAGGAATGATGATTTGTGTGGATTTACTGCTATTTTATTTTACTGAAATTATTATTTTAACTATTATAATTTAAGTTCTTTGAGGGCAATGACCAGCTTTCCTTTAACTATTTGCATCTCCAGAGCTTAGGATAGTATCTGGTTCATAATAGGTGTTTAATAGATGTTTAAACTGAATTAGTGTATGGTAAGGGTTGTGTGGAACACTGAGTATAAACAGCAGATCTGTCATCTCTTTCTTGACTCTGAAAGAAAAATATTTTTTGTGATTTAAGTCCAAGATTTAGCTTTCTGATCTCAAGTGGAAACTATACCAGCATTTAATCTGTCTGTCTCATTCAATTGATTCTGGATCCTTAGAAAACTTGTTTTTCATTATTTCCTAATGGGTCTCTTGTCCCCAGTATTTATCTAAGAGAGTTGATGGAACTATGTTATTTCACTTAATCTATATTGCCTTGTAGCTCAGTTATTACATGGTCTTCCTCTCCTTTGATCTCTCCATAATCTTACTTTCCCTCTGATTCCAGATATTATTGCATTCTTTCTTACTTGCTTTCTTAACATTTTTGTGAACCTATCTGGAAGTATCCTGAAATGCTATTTCCAACCCATCCATATGATATATTGACCCCCTCACAATAGGACCTTTATGACTGTGCATACCTTACTATCTAAGATCAACTTTGGTATGGTCCAGGACAATATGTCCAATATTCTATTTTCTTCCAATGTGATTATATAATTTGCTAGAGTAATAACATTTAAAATAATGTCTTTTCTTCCACGATTAATACATCACTATTCACCAATAAATGGAGGATTAATTTCACTGGAATTGGAAATAATAGACAAACTATGGTCTAGAGGCAGTGTAGAAGAAAATGTCTCTAGTTATCAATAAATCCCATTAACTTATAGGGAATATATGACCACAAAAGCATTCTCCTTTCCTTGTCATTATTTCTGTGTCCAGGGACTAAAAATATTGAAGTCAAGAACACTGAAGACACAGGGGATCCTCATTATGTAAATTTTTAGGCAGGAAAGAATGAAAGAAAGCATTTCAATATCAATATAAACCTTTCCCAGTTGTGCAGAAAAATCAAAGAGAAGTCAGAGATGTGAGAGCCATAGAATCCTTTCCCTGGGAGAGTATTACTCATTCTCAAAGCAGCTGGTAAGTCTATTTCTTACTAGTTTAGAGATTTAAGAAGATTCAGGTTACCAAAGGTACTAACTTTAAAGAAAGAAAAAATAAAGACAAGTATCTGAATCATAGGAACTAAACTATTATTCCATAAGAAGGATAAGCTAGGGTCTACACAGATTGAGAGAAGATGATGCCTATTATTATCTGACTTATTAATGAGATAATCTTTGTAGAAATGTGGAGGTCTAGGTCATAAATAAGGAATCAGACAAAGAAAGGCTAGAGGAAGAAACCAAAGGCGGGGGGGGGGGGGGGGGGGCTTGGAAGTGTAGTGAATCATGGTAAATTCTTTACAGTTGAGTTAGTGAGTGACTGTATCTGGAGATAAGAATGTGATCTCTGTGGGGCAGAGATTCAGCAGATGGGTGGACTAAGGGAATGAGTTAGAAAAAGAAATATAACTGAGAATAGGAACACAATGGTTCTACAATAAAACTTTCCCAACCCTGCACTTAAAGAGCAGAGATCTCCTTCAAATCCTATCTTGTTCACCAGTACCAAAATCATTAGCACAGGGGCTAAATCGAGGAAACTAAAAATTTCCTAATATTCCAAATTTCTTGGATGGCCTAAAGAAATGAGACTATCCAGACAATATCTTACTTCTGCCATTTCAGAAAAGGGCCTCTGAATGAAGATAAGAGGGAAAATTAAATTAGTGGTCAGTCACAGGAAGGCTTATGGAAGAGAAAATGAATGCTCCTTTTAGTTAGGAACAATTAAAAAGGTTCCAGGTTTACACTTCTTATGAAAGAATTAAATTAAAAGAGCAATGGGAGTCACCTTTTCTTACCACTGAGAAAAAAAATTTCACGTATTACTTTTCTAATATGGAAGATCATAGGAAGCAAGGAGCTCATCAGAGAGAGACCCTTTGTGAACTGACCAGTTCCTTCTGTAATGAATGATATGAAAAATTTCAGGTTGCCTTTGTGGAAAACTCATTTGCCTCAGGAGATTAGGTGACAAAAAAGGAGGGAGTGATTAGACTCTGGCTTCTAATCAAGCCTTCTGCATAGCCCAGATTTAGAATGGTAGGGTCCATATGACTTAAATAAATATTTGCGTTTGCTCTCTTTTCTCTTCTAAATGATTCAAACTTGCTAGAGAATGGGATCAAAAATCCATTTTGCCCCAATTGAGAAAAATGAAATCCTGATCAACTAAACCAGTTTTAAATTTCCACAGTTAGGTTGGATGCGGCAAAGTGTAATTTAAAGTGAGAAAATAAAAGAAAATTTAATTTTTAAAAAATTTTAAAAAAGGGGAGAAAATGCAGATGAAGTGTAGAGAATTCTTCTGCTTTATGATCTGAAAAATTCTTAGACTATGATAAAGTAAGACATTTACAGACATTAACCCCAAGGATGTCTTTATTCAATGTTGATAAGAATAGTATGCTTTCTTTACTAGATTGAAGAGAAGAGAAAAAATGGAAAGCAACAAAAGCATGAAGATTAGCTAAATTTCATCGTAGTTTATTAAGTTGTCTAAGGGACCTTCCTCCAATTAAATGGGAATATTAAACAATTTTGGAACCCCCCAAAAATATGGATGCAGTGAGCAGGGAAAATAGTTTTAAAGAATCTGAAATCATATAGTTTGAATCACACTTTAATAGGAAATCTCTCACAGAAAAATCTTATATATAATTATTTCCATTCCTCCTTAATCTTGTTCAGTGAATGCAGAATTCAACATTATTCAGAGACATAAAATTATTCAGAGATAACCCATTCTATTTGGGGAAATTTTAATTCTTAGAGAAAAAATATTTTTCCTTATAGAGAATCAAAAACTCTCCCTAACAGAATCAGAACAAAACAGATCCATGAAGTGGTACAGAAACTATTTAAACAAGCCTGGTTTTCATTCATGTGGCATGAAAAAATTAAATTAATATTTTTTCAGTACTTTATCTGAAATGAACAATCAAAATTATTCAGAGAGAACCCACTCCACCTTGGGAAATTTTAATCCTTAGGAAAAAATATTTTCCTTAAGGAGAATCAAAAAATGTCTCTAACAGAATGAGATTTTAGGTCCCTATTTGAATAGATTCAAATGGTGCTCTTGCCTAATAGATAAACAGATTGTGTTTGCTGATCATCTGGTTATTTCACCTTTTGAACTATAGGTTGTTGGTTAGCAGAACATTTCCAGAAAGATAATAAGCAGATACCATCTGTATAATCTCATCATGTTTGAAATAATACTCATGAAATATTTTTTTATTCCCAAGATTGCAGAATAAAAAAGAAAAAAGTGGCATTCTAAAGAGCTAATGCTTGGCAAGATGAACCCTTCCAATGACACACAGTTTCACCCATTGTTCTTCCTTTTACTGGGAATTCCAGGATTAGAAGAGATGCACATCTGGATTGGCTTTCCTTTCTTCTCTGTGTATCTGATTGCTCTCTTTGGAAACCTCACAATCCTTTTTGTGATTCATGCTGAACGCAGCCTCCACCAACCAATGTTCTATTTTCTAGCCATGTTGTCAACAATTGACTTGGGCTTATCCACTTCCACCATCCCCAAAATGTTGGGAATCTTCTGGCTTAACCAGAGAGAGATTAGCTTTGGGAGTTGTGTTACCCAGATGTTCTTCATTCATATCTTCACTGTTATGGAGACTTTTGTGCTTGTGACCATGGCTTTTGATCGTTATGTGGCCATCTGCCATCCCCTTCGATATAATATGATACTGACCAACAGAACCATTGGTATCATTCTATCACTTTTGATCCTGATTAACTTTCTTCTGATATTTCCAATGGTGTTTCTCATCTGGAGGCTACCCTTCTGTGGGCACCATATCATCCCTCATACCTACTGTGAACATATGGGTATTGCCCGGTTGTCTTGTGCTAACATTAAAATTAATATTGTATTTGGATTAGTTATAATAGCTATGACATTTGGTGATGTGTTCTTTATTGTCCTCTCTTATATGAAGATTCTCCATGCTGTCTTTCACCTCCCATCCAGGGATGCTCAACTCAAAGCTCTCAATACCTGTGGCTCTCACATCTTTGTGATCTTATCTTTTTTTGTCCCAGCCCTTTTCTCTGTTCTCACTCACAGATTTGGACACAATATTCCCAGATACATCCACATTATCCTAGCCAATCTTTACGTGGTTGTACCTCCTGCACTTAATCCTATCATCTATGGAATCAGAACAAAACAAATTCGTGAACTGGTGCTGAGACTATTTAAGCAATCCTGGTTTTCATCTGTGTGATATGTTTTTCTGTGTTTTACCTCAAATGAATAAATAAAATTATTCAGAATTTTATTAAATTGAAAACATTTTTATAAATTTAACAGTAATAGACTATATAAAAAATGCCATTCTAATTCTATTGTTAGTGGTAAAATTTGGGAATGATGAACTCATTCAGCCCTATGGAAAAGAGCTATCAAAAAAGAAACCTATCACTAACTGGTTAAGTCTCTAAATTTATTGAGCTTGTTATCTTATTACTTTACTTTTCCAATTCTCTGATCTATATTATTTATTTACCCATCTTGCTGAGCAGGAATGATGGGTATACACCATAATTATTCATTCATTGGTTAAAATTATAGTTGCCATAGTATAAGTTTTTTAATGATTTCTTTGTATACAGAAGTTTTATATCTTATAAATCATATGTATATATATATATATATTATAGTATAATGTATGTTTTTGAACATGGATATCAAAAGTTGATTTTTAGGTATAGGGAATAATACTTCTACTATAGCATTCAAAATACACATAACTGTCATAAAGGTTAACTATTTGCCAGTACCTACTCTCTTGCTAACCATCTTTATGACAGCATTTAAATACTGAATTCAGAAGTAGAATGAACCTCAGAAATAACTATGTCTTATGCCCTTGTTTTACAAAATAGAAAACGGAACCTGTTTTCCAAAGTCATAGTAATAGCAAAGAACAGAATTTGATTGGAATCTAGTTTCCTTTTACTCCTAATTCAGTGTTTTTTTCCCATTAATGATATAGCCAAAAGGTGCCAGTATTTTTATTGGTAAATTATATGGTTCAATAAGATGGTTCATTATGTACTTTCTTGTCTATATAAATGGTACAATTCTATATTAATTCATTATCTCTTCACACAGTCCACACTACTGATTAAAGGATATTATTACACTAAAATGTAAAAAACAAATTAGAGATAAATCATATGTAAGACATCATTTTCTGAAACATTTTATATTATTGAAATCCTCTAGCTCTGTGCTTTAATTTACTTAGCAAAAATTATTCTTTTAAATCTTTAAGTTAAATGTCATTTATTAGGATGGAGAAGCAATGGTTTGCCAAGATTCAGTTCATATATTCAAATCAAAATACTACAACAGATTTTGAAGAATCAAAATTGACAAAATACTTCATCATTGGCCGAGTTCAAATCTAACCATCTTTAACAAGTGGCTATCAAGTTTTGTTGGGGATATTATGAGAAGAGGGATCCTTTTCAGGGATGAGTTGGGCTAGATGACTGCTCTAACCCCTTCTAACTCTAAAAATTTATCTAGTTCTTTTAAATGTATCATGTCATATTGTATAGTATTCTTGTATATTGAATATTTTGTCTGAAGCATAGAAACCCTCATTCTTGTTCTTAATAAAACCAATTTGCAAATTTAAAGGAGATAAGAAAAATTATATGATAGTTAAAGTACTAATGTTAGAGGGTACAATTTTGCAATCATTCATTACATACCTACTATGACACTGTTCTAGATATAATGGGGGCAAAGGTAAAAATAATGCTATTCCTAAAATCATGGAACATGCCTTTTGTTGAAGAATACAGGATACAAAGAAGTAAGCAAATATGTAATATGAGTCTGTTGAAGAAGTACCATATGTATTTGTCAGATGGATCAGGGACATATAAAGAGTTGTCACTTATACTAAGTGATATATATATATATATATATATATATTTGCATAAATTGGATTGAAGAAATAATATTTTTACAGGTACAGGAATCAGGTTATATACAAGAAAGAGAAAGAAAGAGTAGGATACTACTTCAAGTCCTTACAGTCCAAGAACAAAGTATCTGAGGCATAGACCTCTTATATTAGTGGTAGAGTAAACATTTGATATCTGCTAAGAGTCCACATTTATTTTTTAGGTTTTTGCTAGACAATGGGGTTAAGTCTCTTGCCCAAGGCCACACAGCTAGGTAATTATTAAGTGCCTGAGGCCAGATTTGAACTCAGGTACTCCTGACTCCAGGGCCGGTTCTCTATCCACTGCACCACCTAGTGCCCTGAGTCCACATTTTTCTTGCTGGGTAAATGCCTCATTCCCAAGAGTTTTTTCTGCTTCCCAAGAATTAGGTTCAAATTGTATAGGTTCAAAATTTTCATTTGTCTATAATAAAAAATAGGGACAGGAGAATAATTGGCCAGAAAAATCAGCAAATATGATGCTCCATCAAAATAAAAAGCAAAAATTTTGGATGGTGCCTTGCAGTGGTATAAAAAGAAAACAACAACAGCAACTTGTGAGGGCTAATTTGTTGAGGAACACATTAGAAGTAATACCAAAGTGGGCAGCTAGTTGGTGCAGGGAATGGAGCACTGAGCCTGGAGTCAGGAGGACCTGAGTTCCGATTGGACCTCAGACACTTAATAATTGTCTAGCTATGTGAACTTGGGCAAGTTACCTAACCCCATTGTGTTAAATAAATAAAAGTTTTAGAAACTCAGTAATAACAATGAAGTAGACGACATGATTTACATAGAAAGGAGATCAAAAATGGATTATTTGTTTTTTCTGCTTCAAAGGAGAACACACACTTGGGTGGATATTACATTCTACTTCTATTGGCTCCTTTAAAGAGGCTCCTATCTCTTGGATCTATTATAAAGCAAAGATGGAAGAGTGTGTGCCTTAAGAAAGTCATACAGAGTATGCTATTTGTATCATACTTCTCAAATCTTCATTCCTCATCTTTCCATGACTGGAATGTTATCAATGTATTATCAGTTCCATTTATCCAATTTCTCTCCATCTTTAAATTCTAATATGATACAAACTTCTTCCAATAATATATACTTAACTATACGAAACTCAAATTAATCTCCTGTCTGGTGTTCAAAACAATTTATAGTTTTGGCACATCAGATGAAAAGGAATTTTAATTGAAAAGTGAGGTAGAATAAAAATGTCTTCAAATATCTGTTAAACCAGATACAACAGAAAGCTTGATGCAAAATGTAGGAAGTTTGGCAATGATGTTAGGATATAAATATGACCTCTAGTGCTTAAAACAGTGTCTGAGAGGTAGTAGTAGCAGTTTAACAAATATTAGTTACTTGATTGATTAGAATCATGAAGAATTGATGTGCTAAAATATATCAGTTGACTACAGCAGTGAAAGTTCATATCTTTTACAATTAAGTTGACTAAACCAAGAGGGACATTGGGAAGAGTATTGCAAATGAAGTAGATATTAATATGTGCATGTTTGTATGTATGTGATTGTATAAAATCAAGAAGGTACAGAGCTAAGCATTTAGATGAGAAATAGAGGAGAAAGAAAGATTATATTTTGGTGAAAATATGATACCATCTTCAAGGCTAATTAAAGCAGCTGAATGAAAATTATCTGATGCAAACAGGAAAGCTAACCCAACTACATAGTACAAGTTTTTATAGGGAACTTCAGTTGTATAGATATTGGAGACACAGAAATGAGGGAAGCCATGACTTTTTTTGTTTTGTGTTGATGACAATTTAAACTTTCAGAAGCTGAATGAACACTTGAGTGAAGTGGGACACTGATATTTGGGGATTAGTAGGCATGCTTTCTCCCTAGGGGGCCTAAAACTGAAGTGATTAATAAAAACCTACTGTGTTGAATCCTATTCCATGCTAGAATTTAGGGGCAAAAAAATCAAAGAAACAAGTAATTCTTTCCATCACTTTGTTATTTAGTTTTCTGATTCTCCAATTTTAAAATAACCCATCAGAAAACCAGTGAAGATAGTACAGCAAGCAGAAGTACATGTCAGAATTTTCCCTACAACCACTTCAATGAATACCTTGAAAGAACACCAGACCAAGCTGAGATTGGGAAATCAAAAGAAAAATCATACTGAATCATTTGTTTTCTAGCCCAGGTTGACATAAGGAAATAATGGCCTGTGAAAACTTGGTTTGGGATTTATTCAGGGGTACACCACACAGAACCCTCTATCTTGAAGAACGAACTGTTACCTGTGACAATACCTTAGGACAAGAAGTCATTGTTCCAATAGGGAACAGGAGTCAACTAAGTGTTCCAATGCTCTTATCTCAGGGTTAGATAAGAAATGCAGGGAAGTCACAGGACTGGGGTTGTTCACTGGATGAGAAGTATGAGCAAAAGGAAAAAGGAATCATGTGCCTCTGATGCTAGAATTAAAACTAAAGTTTCAATGACCAGCTTGGTCTACAAACTGCAACTGAGTCACAGGATAATATCAGACCAAGACAATTCCTAGGTGCCTCAAGAAAACATTCTGACTTCATCAGCATTTCTGGAATTGACTGATATTTTTGGAGGTTTTGAATGTAAGAACTTTGACTTTGTTATCTTCTTCTGAATCCTTCTTGTCATGATAGTAATTTTCTATGGTCATAATATTTTAATGTTCTTTGCTCATTTTCCCAGCCTATTACTTGACTTGTAACCCTTTGTTAAAATGGGACTCTGCTTTCAGGGGAAAGGGTGCACTCTCCCAAGATTCTTGGGTTTTGTGCAGCTGTTTTCAGAGATGCTTCTAGGGTCCTATTGGTTTTCAGTTTTTTCAAAAGTGATATGATCTATGGTGAGGTATATTTACTACTCTCCTGGCCTGTGCACTGCTCTGTCTACTACCCTGAAACTGTGAGGAGGATCCTAACTCTACTGTGACTCTAAACTCTGTTACACTAATACTCCTTCTTGCTCTGGGTCTGCCAACCAAGACTGTGATCTGGATCCAAGTAAGGAGTCCTGCCTCAGTGCTAACAAAGAGATTTCTATCATCTCCTTATGACTGTGCTCCACACCCACCCAGGTGCAACAGACTTTTCTTGATGACCTTCTTTGTGTTTTTTTTTTTTGGCCATGGGGTTAAAGTGATTTGTCCAAGGTCACACAGTTAAGTAATTATTAAGTGTCTGATGTCACATTTGAACACAAGACCTCCTGACTCCAGGACCTGAGAAGTCTAGAAACTGGCACTGATGCCCCTGATTCAGTCATCTTGAGACCTATTCCTGCTTTGCTGGGGGCCAGGTCCACATTGCTATGGCCTATGCTGGACCATGCTCTTCTCTCACCTGGTGCAAGAGACCTTTCCTGCCGACCTTCTAAGTTATCTTGGATGGAAATTTGTTTCACTCCATCTTTTTGTGAGTTCTGCCACTCTAGAATTTGTAAGTCATTATTTAAAGATATTTGAAGGGTTTAGGGGCTGAGATAATATTAAAATTATACCTCAAGTCAAATTCTCGAGTGACTGCTCCACCAAAATATTTAAAAGAAACGTTTTTTAGTCCAAGACAACTTGTGAAGTTGTAGGGAAAGCTCGTGATACTAAGGGGAGACTGGTCTAGAGGCCATAGAACAACATCACCAGCTGTGGATCTTGGTAGTAGCAACTCAATAGCAACAACTTTAGGAGTCTCAAGACAGAGATGGTAAAAAGATCTGGATATGGAACAGAATGAGATTCCTCTCCTCTCCTCTGCTTTTCTTCTCCCTTTCTTTACTGAGAAGAAAGGGATGCTGGTCTCTCTGAACAGCCCTGGACTCCCTTAAGTCTAATTCACTTGCATATCATGAAACAACCTTTTCTGTAGTCTTTCTTTCTAGTCTCTGTTTTTATCACTCTCCCCCCAATTTGAATACTAGGGGGTGGAATAAATCTCACAGCATCTGAGCATTGACTTGGAATTGTGGAAGTTCTTTATCCTTTGGGAAGAACTCTTTGGGGTTAGAAACAATAATAAGAAGACATTATCACTGGATAGATTTTCACTGGGAGATTAAGGTACAATTGACTCCTCAGTCCTGATTTCTTATATATTAGAGAACTTCTGGAATGACTCACTCATACTAATGCTGAATTGTGTGGCATTAAAGAATATTTTGCATATAATGATAACACTAGCAACAGCAATAATAATAGTTACTTTAGTATTTTTCTTATTATGTGCCAATCATTTGTCTAAGAGCTTTACAAATATCTCTTTTGAAGATATGTACTATTATGACTCCCATTTAACAGTTGGTCAAACTGAGACAAATGGCAGTTAAGTGACATTGCCTAGAGAAATCACATAGCTAATTGATGTCTGAAGCTGGATTTGAACTCTTGTCTTTCTGATTCTAGCCTTAATGATATATATATATATTGATCCATCTAGATGCCTTCTCTCTGGGCACATGTATGTCTGCATATATTTGCTTAAGGTTGACTAGTTACACAAAGTTTGTTTTCTTAACATTTCATTATTATGACAAAGAAAGCTGAATTTTTTAGCACAAGTAAATTGAAAGTTTTTCAAAGAGCACCTGAAGGAGACAAATAATGAAAATTTCCTTGAAAATGTATACATACCTTACCCTGAGAAAGAAATACTTTCAGTAAAAATATACACACGTGTGTGTGTGTATGTGTATATATATATATATATATATATATATATATATATATGGATGTTTATTTATCTATATGATAAATTTGTGTATGCACAACATACAAGCAAATGTATACACATGCACAAACATACACACATATGTGTATATGTACAAACCTATATATATATTATATATATATATATATATATATATATATATATATATATATATTCACACATAATACTCCTGGGGTTCAAGATATTATTAGAAGAATTGCATTTCAAGGTAAATAAAGCAAAATCTCAGAGCTTTTTATAACACTATCCTTCCAATGAATATAAGACAAATTGTAGCTTTGGGTTAGAGAGAAGAAATTATTTGGAGATACTACCAGGTCAAGAAGGGCCTATGAAGGCAGTGGCTAGGTGGTGCAGTGGATAAGTGGATAGAGCACCAGCCCTGGAGGCAGGAGGACCTGAGTTCAAATTTGACTTAATAATTACCTAGTTGTGGCCTTGGGCAAGCCCCTTAACACCATTGCCTTGAAAAAAAAAAACCCTAAAAAAAAAAGTGCCTATGGAGAGAAGGGTTTTATAGGGGGATGAAAATTGATCTAAAGGCTTTGAAATGGCTTGCTTTTACAGTCTATTTTCTCATATTCTAGGTAAATGGACTAAGGGAAGAGACTGCAATGAAGAGAAGAAGAAGAAAAGATAGAATGAGAAAGGGCAGAAAAGGAGATCCTAGCTACCTTTCCAACCCTTCTTCACCACAGAAGAAGTCACCTAGCCAACCTTAAGAGAGAGACCCTATTGAAAAGAGATTATCAGTAAAGTAGCAGAGCATAAAATAGACCTACATAAATCATCAGCATTTCTCTCTCTCTCTCTCTATATATATATATATATATATGAACAACAAAGCCAAAGAGCAAGAGATATAAAGATAAATTCCATTTAAAATAATTATAAACAACATCAAATACTTTGGAATCTGCCTCACAAGGCAAACCCAAAAACTGTATGAACACAAATATAGAGTATTTCACACCCAAATATAAAGTCAGGTGTAAATAATTGGAAAAATGTCAAATGTTCATGGTTTGGTAGAGCTAATACAATAAAAATGACAATTATACCCAAATTCAATTACTTATTCAGTGCCATACCAATAAAACTACCAAATGACTACTTTACTGAGCTAGAAAAAATAGTGACAAAATTCATCTGGAGCAACAAAAGGTCAAGAATAGCAAGGAAACTGATGAAAAAAATGTAAAGGAAGGTGTCCTAGCTCTACCAGATCTAAAGTTACTATAAAATGGCAGTCATCAAAACTGCCTGGTACTGGTTAAGAAATGGAGTAAAGAATCAGTGGATTAGGAGAGGTTCAAAAGAAACTATAGTAAATGACTACAGTAATCTACTATTTGACAAACCCGAAGTCATCAGCTTCTGGGATAAGAACTCACTATTTCACAAAAATTGTAAGGAAAACTGGAAAACAGTATGGCAAAAACTAGGCATAGATCCACATTTTACACCCTATAACAAAAGAAAGTCAAAATGAGTACTGGATTTAGACATAACGAGTTACACCATAGATAAATTAATAGACCAAGAAATACTCTATCAGATCTATGATAAGGGAATAAATTTATGACCATACAAGAATTAGAGCATATTATAAACTACAAAATGAATTTTGGCTTTATTTAATTAAAAAGGTTTATGCGCTAGTGGAATCAATGCTGCCAAAATTAGAAGGAAAGCAGAAAATTGGGAAATAATCTTCACAACTAGGAGTTCTAATAAAGGTATCATTTCTAAAATATAGAGAGAATTGCATCAAATTTATAAGGTTACAATTGATAAGTGGTCAAAGGATATGAACTGACTGTTTTCAAATGAACAAATTAAAACTATATATAATCATATGAAAAATGCTCCAAATCACTATTGATTAGAGAAATGAAAATTAAAACAATCAGGTATCACCTCACATCTATCAGAATGGCCAAGATAAGAAAAAGGGAAAATGATCAATGTTGGAGAGGTTGTGGGAAGATTGGGACATTGATGAATTGCTGGTGGAGTTGTGATCAGATCCAATATTTCTGGAGAGCAATAGGGAACTATGCCCAAAGAGCATTAAAAATGTTCATACCAGGACAGCTAGGTGGTTCAATGGATAAAGCACCGGCCCTGGAGTCAGGATTACCTGGGTTCAAATCCGGTCTCAGACACTTAATAATTAACTACTTGTGTGGCCTTGGGCAAGCCACTTAACCCCATTTGCCTTGCAAAAACCTTTAAAAAAATGTTCATACCCTTTGACCCAGCAATTCCAATTCTAGGACTATATCCAGAAGAAATAATATAAAAAAAGGGAGAAGTCCTACTTGTTCCAAAATATTAATAACAACTCTTCTTGTAGTGGCAAAGAATTGGAAATTGAGGGAATGCCCATCAACTAGGAAATGGCTAAATGAGTTATGGTATATGAATATTATGGAATATTATTGTTCTATAATAAACTTTAAATGGTCAGACTCTAGGCAAACATGAAATGACTTACAGGATCTGATGCTAAACAAAGGGGAGAACCAAGAGAACAAGCTACACATTAACATTATGAGATGAATAACATTGATGGAAGCAGCTCCACTCAGCAGTTCAGAGAGCTAGGACTACTGTATTAAACTAGCTTTGGAAAATGTTGTCCCCAACCAGAGGAAGAAAATAAAAAAATACCAAAAAGTAAACCCTTCAGCATCGGATGAATGCTTTATAAAAAAAAAAACACAACAAACTTATGTATCTCTTTCCCTTAATCCTAATTCCTCATACTGAAAATAACAAATTTGTAAACATGTTTATCAAAAATATGTATGTACAATGCTAACCCGACTGTTTGCTGCTGAGGGGAAGGGAATGGGAAAGGGAGGGTGGAAGGAAATTTTGTAACTTAAAAATATAACTGCATATGGATGAAAATAAATGAATGAATAAATGAATGGATGAATGAATGAATACATACATACATACATACATACATACATAAAAAGAAAAGAGATACTAGTTACTTTGGTCTTAGAACAAGCTATCTACTGGGGGGGGGAATAAGGTTCCTGTTTCCTCCTCTGGATATTGATCCTTAGGAGAGAGAAGAGAGACCTCAAGAGACTCTCAGTCTGATGAACCTGGGGCCATTATTCAATTGTGGCATCCTCAGTTAGGACTCTGATCCCAGATAGGCACCTCTGATTACTTATAAAAATTTACACAATTGGTGTGTACAACACTTACATATCTAGATCAAGAGCCTGGAGAAAGAGTCCCAAGAAAGTACTCAAGGATGGAAATGACCAGGATGTTGTGCTTGGTTGGTACAAAACATTCAAGACCATTTGCTTCTTCTCCTCAGCAGGAAAAATTGCTGACCCATCTGAAGGTCCAGGAGAATCAGGAAATATGAAAGGGATTGCAGATGCTCTATCTCTAGAATAAACTACAAGTACATGAAAGACTGAAGAAGCAAGAGAGAATACAATAAAAATTAAGCTGACCATTCCAAGTCAATGCCAGGGAGATATGGCTTCCTTCCTTGTCTCCTTAAACAGATTTCTCAAAAGAATTCCCTTCTCTTCCTTCTCCATTTCCTACCAAAAAATTCAAACCCTGTTTAAGGATATATGAAGAAACCATTAACTCCCACCATTGGGTGGTGACCTCAGTCTGGGATGCCCAAATTTGATGTCTGTTCATATTCCCTTTCACCTAGTGATAGAATATACCAACCCCACCCAGGGATACAGGGATACAGGGATACAGGGATCCTCTTTTCTCATGCACCTGAGTCAGGAGAAGCTTTCCCCCTCCTCTTGGAGAGCAAATACCCATTCCAACAAGGGCAAACTACCTTATGGAAGAAAGCCAACGGAGTCCTTTGTCACCTGGGTCATTTGCCTAGTGCTTCTTTTGCCTTTCTAAAAGAATTGTACCAGGAAGGCTGAAAGAGCAATGAGACAGTCCCTTCCCCTGGCTCAGTTTGGGTTTCCAGTTGAAATCAGAAGCAGGAGACAGGGAGGATCCCACAATTTCATGTCCAGGGAACCTGTGCTTGGCAGTCCCATGGGAAAAGTGGAAGGAAATTGGGCAGTGGCCATTCTGAGGCAGTGGAAAACAATGCTTAGTAGGGATGACAGCTAGGTCCATGTGCCTGATGGGAATCAATTTCTCCAAGTCCTGCTGGGACCACCAAACTGACAGGACCAAACGGTGGCAGGGATTAATGGGAGACAGGTCTGGAGAGAATGGCATGATAATATCACCAGAAGACTTGAGCAACCATGGGACCAAAGAAGAGTGAGTTACCTCTCCAAGTGTGATTTAGTCACATGAGCTTCTTACATGTTTGCCCCTTCACAGGTAGGCATTATGCTCACATATTGTATGCATTAGGCCTACATGTTCCCTCTGCATTTACCTCTCCATACTTGAACCTTAGCCACCCAGGGAATACACAGTAGAGAGCTACATGATGGTACTCTTGGAAATAATAGGAAAGTTTAGAGGGCAGGCAGGTTTTGGTGGAAAAGATAGCAAGTTTATCTTTGAACATCAGTTTAAGATGTCTATGGGACATACAATGCCACATGTGTTATAGGCAATTGGAAATTAGAAAATGGAGATCATCAGAGAATCTAGGGCTAGATAAATAGATAGGAACTGACTTCAGGTCTTTTGAGATCAATAAGTGAAATACAAGGAAATAGAGCCAGGACCTGGTCACCAGTCCTGCTCCTCCATGGAGGAGAGTGGTCTTTGTGTGTTTTGTTGGGTGTGATGTGTTTTGCTTGCCTGGCATGTGAATCTGGCTTGTTGTGTCTACTGAGCCTTTCTTCTCATTACTCTGGAATCACCACTGTGTTCTGCCAACTACCCAACGCCACCCAGAGATTCAAGGATCCAGGTGACCAAGAATCCAGGATTCCTTCTTCTAATGCACCTGGATCAGAGGGAAACCACCAGTCTCTTCTCCCCTTGGAGAGCAAAAACTCATTCCAATCAAGGCAAACCTCCTTATGGCCGAAAGTAATTGGGGTCCTTTTTTCCCCTAGGTCATTTGACTAGGACTTCTTTTGCCTTTCTAAAAGACCTGTACCAGTAAAGCCAAAAGAGCAATGAGACAGTCCCTTCCCCTGGCTTCCCCAGCTGAAGTCAAAAGTGAGACAGAAAGGAGTCCCATCACTTAATGTCCAGGGAACCTGTGCTTGGCATTCCCAAGGGAAAAGTATAGGTACTATAGGCAGTGGTCATTCTGGGGTAGTGGGAAGCAATGCTAGTGTGGATGACAGCTAGTGGACATACTGCCTGGTGGGCACTATGCAGCACTTGCCTGAATTCCTGCTGGGACCACCAACCTGATAAGATCAAATATTGCCAAGGTCCATTGGGAGCAGGCCCTGGGGAGAATTCCATGATAACATCACCAGAATACAGGGACAGGCCTGGAACTTAAGAGGGGAGAGTTACCCTTCCAGGTGTGATTTAGCTGCATGTGTTTCTGCCCCTTCACAGGTGTTCTATAAGTATACATGTTGTATGCATTAGGCCTACCTGTTCCCTCTACATTGGAAGTAATAGGAAAGTTTGAAAGGGAGGTGGGTTTGGGAGAAAACATGTTTTGGACATGTTCAGTTTAATATACCTATAAAACATGCAATTCCAAATGTGTTATAGGCAATTAGAAACAGGAGGTTATCAAAGAGGCTAGGGTTAGATAAGTAGATTTCAGAATCGTTAAGTCTAAATTCACTTGAGGATGGTAAGATCACCTAGTGAAATAGTATACAGGGAAGAGGGGTCAGGTCAGAGTCCTGTAGGATACAACAATTTCCAGTTATGACCTGAATGAAAATCAAACATAGGAGAATGAGTTGGAGTGGTCAGATTAATAAGAGGTGGATCAGTGAGAAGAGAGTGATTGACAGTGTTGAGATGTGAAAGGGTCACCATTATTGATACATAATTGGTAAATTTGGATAGAGCAGTTTCTATTGAATTAAGAAGTTAGAAGTCAGACTATGCATGATTAAGAGAGTGAGAAGACACAGTGGAAGTATGGATTGTTGATGTTGTTTTCAAAGAGTTTCTAGGAGAATAGGATGAATAGAAGTTTGAAGCGTTTTTTGAGGAGCAGAGAATATGGGTATGTTTGTAGGTATAGAGAAGTAGCCCTTAGACAAGGGACATAAGGAAGATATGTGAGTATGGGAAGATAGAAGGGGCAGTCTCAATGAGGAGACAAGTTGGAATGGATTGCCTTTTGTCTAGAGGGGAGTTAGCCTTGGCAAAAAAAGCCATCTCATCAGGTGAGATGGATGAAGGAGAGAACAGTGACTACATTCAACTAAATAATGGGACGTAGAGAAAGAAGTGAAGGGAACTCTTGGTGAATGGTCTCAGTTTTTTTCAGTAAAATATGAGGTAAAGTTCTTAGCCAAGATGGTGGGTGAACAATTAATAGAGACTTGTTTCTTAGAAGAAAAGGTTTGGCAAATCTAGATAGCTTACTTGGCTACAGAGACATCATCACCTTGTCATCAAAGGGTCATATAGTCAAAGTTGTAGTAGTTAGACAGTGAGTCATAGGAATTTGAGGATGGATATGAAAGTTAGAAGAGCTCAGTGCTCTGACTGGAATAATGTGTTGTTTCTTTAGGGAGACACAAAAGAAGTGGCTAAAGGCACTGTGAGTGGGAATGAGATAATGTAACATATTAGCAGTGAGCCTAGTCAGGATGGTTGGATAATTTTTGCCACTTTAGCAATACATATAGAGAGAATGAATACAAACAGTAAAGAAATGAACATTTTCCTGAAATGGCCCCTTAGTGTTGAGATCGTGTTAAAGCTGGAACCTGTTCAGAATTGACACCCCACATTGTAACTGACCACACACATGCCAGGGCACATCTGTTTGAAGAGGAAGACAACATGGAGAAGACATTGAGCCCAAGGAGACATGTAGAAAGACAAATACAGGTGGCAGCTAGGTGACGCAGTGGATAGAGCACCAGTCTTGGAGTCAGGAGTACCTGGGTTCAAATCCGACCTCAGACACTTAATAATTACCTAGCCGTGTGGCCTTGGACAAGCCACTTAACCCCATTGCCTTGAAAAATCTAAAAAAAAAAGACAAATACATAAGAAAATTTAGAGATAACTTTCCCCTCTTAAGCTTAAGAGTTGCTCATGTCTTCTGGTGATGTCACCTCAGCCTGTTCACCAGCCCTGCTCCTCCACTGTTCCTTCTTGGTCTTTGTTTCCTACCAGGAGGGTGATTTCTGTGGGTTGTTAGGTGTGGTGTATGTTGTTTACCTGGTATGAGAATCTGACTTGTGTCTGTTGGGCCTTTCTCCTCATTGCTCTAGAATTTCCACCATGATACTGACAACTACAGAATGCCTAGGCTCCTCTCTGCCTCCTGCCTGGCTTTAACTAGAGTCCTCAATTAAGCTGTAGGGAGAGAGTTCACCCTCATTGCTCTTCAAACCTTCCTGATACCTGTTTTAGAAAGGCAAAAGATGTAAAGACTATCAGACTGCCTTCTGTGGGAGGTGGGGGGATGGAAGCAAGGTTGGGGGAAAAATTGTAAAATTCAAAAAAAGAAAGGCAAAAGAATTTGTGATTTTTTTACCCATAAAGAGGTCTCCATAGATATCCCATTGAATCTATTGGGAATATTTTGAGCTTATGTTGGAATGTCATTTTCTCTCCAGATAGAGATTCCTCACCTATCTTTCAACCCTAACTCTTAAGTCCCCAAAGCCTCTATCACTTCCCTTTGTAGTTAAGATCTAGAGGCTAGAAGAAGGGAGTCCCAGGAAAGTACCTAAGGATGGCAACCTATGACCAGTATGGTTTGCCTGGCATCTACAACACTTTCAAGAACATCAACTTGTTCTTCTCAGCATGAGAAAGTTAGGGAGCATCAGATGTTGCAGGAAGATCAGGAAGTATGGCAAAGCTTGGAGCTGATCTGTCTCTCCTATAGACTTTTAGCAGATGACTGACTGAGGAAGAAAGAGAGAATGAATCGGAAGTTGAACCAGCCCTCCAGGTCCACTGCCAAGAGTCTTCTCTATTCCCTACTGGGGAGATAAGGCCACCTGCCTTGTTCTCCTTTACCGAAAAAGACAATAAATGGACCTATGCTATTGGACTCTGGCACAGATTTGTTAGTCTTGAAAAAGAGGGGAGGAGATAGAGTTGCTGAGAAAACAATAAGATTCAAGTCCTCTTTGGTGAAGAAACCATGAACTACCAATATTGGATAAGCACCTGGGATTCTGAAACTGGAAGCCTTTCCTTATTTCCCATCACCTAGTCATAAAATATCCCCAACCTCACCTAAGGATCCAAGACTCCAGGAAACCAGAATCCTCCGTTCTCATGCACCTGGGTCAGAGGGACACCCTGCTCCCTTCTCCACTTGAAAAAATAAATACCCATTCCAACCAAGGCATGTATCCTTATGGTAAAAAGCCATGGTGGTCCTTTTTCTCCTAGGTTATTTGCCTAGGGCTTCTTTTGCCCTTCTAAAATAGTTGGACTAGGAAAACTGAAAGTGCAATAAGACAGTCTCCTCCCCTGGCTCAGCTGGGCACTCCAGTTGAAGGCAGAAGAGGAGACAGGGAGGAACTCTACTACTTTGTGTTCAAGTCATTTTCTTCCCCTCTCTAAGGCCAGAGGTCAATTAACATGATAAGACCTTTTTTTCCTATAGTCTGAACTCAGTCCAAGGATTTCCCAACCTCATGAACATTTAGTACTGAGAAAGACTAATCCCCTAGACAGGTATTCTTAGAGAGGTATTAATTGGTCCTTATCCTTTCATAGGATAATCATTTTAAAAGTGAAAATTGCTTTACTTTTGATAGTACTTTAGTAATAACTTTTGTTTTTACAATTTCATTTCAAATACATCTATACAGAGAGTTATCCTTTATAATAAAGAATAAAATAAGAATACATCAAAATTATTCAATACATAGAACAAGCACTAATGTAGTTGCCCATGAATGATTCTATAGTCTCCCATTGGGTAGTTAGCATGATGGAACCCCAGGTTGGAACCAGGAAGATTCATCTTCTTGAGTCAAATCTGGTGTCAGACACTTAGTAGTTGAGTCATTTAACTCTTTCCCAGTTCCTCATCTATGAAAATGAGCTGGAGAAGGAAATTGTAAACTCTTCCAGAATAAAAACAAACTTACAGAATTGGATATGACTGAAAAACAAACTCCCAACTCTTCACTCCCTACTGCAAAGAAAGGGGACCATTGCCCATCTCTTCCAAATGGTGATCCCCTATATCTCAGGACAAATTGACCCATGTTCAGATGCTATTCACATGGAACCCTTCTTTATTTCATCCTTTTAAGTTCTTATTTGAATATAAAATGTCTTAAGTGGGAAGCAGCAAGACAAGTCAGTTTAGGAGTAATGCATTCAGTAAAATAAAATGAAATTAAAATTGGTTATAATCAGGTCATAATAAAACTAACTTTGACTATAACACAGAAGAATGTGATTTAGATTCAAAGATCACAGCAAGCCATTGACACTTTAGCAGGAATATCAATATTACAATGAATACTGGCTAATACTTTATCATGATATAATGAAATTATCACTATCTTTGGGACTAGGAATCTCTGTTCTCATGCACCTGGGTCAGAGGGAAACCCTGTTCCTTTCTCAAATACCCATTTCAAGCAATGCAAGACCCTTTGATAGGTACTAGCAAAAATGAGGCACTTAGACAAAAATTAATTTGCTTCTTCCAATACACACATAATGACCACATTTACAATAATGTACATGATTTATACTAGAAGGCAAGGCAGAGGATAAATAGTACATGAAGAGGTATCAAGACCTATTAAGTAGAGGGAAAGAAGAGAAGGTGTGAGCACTGAGTAAATCTCATTCTCAGCATATTCGACTCAAAGAGGGAATAACATCCATTCACAACTGGGTTTAAAATTGTTATCCTACTCCACAGTGAAATAGGATGGGGGAAAGGAAAGGGGAAGAAGGAACTAATAAAAGGGAAGAAAAGGGAGAAGGGAAAGAAAAAAGGGAAAAGGGAGAAAGGAAAAAAGGTTGATAAAAGGGCTGATCTAGAGGTAGCAATCAGAAGTAAAACTGCTGAGGAGGGATAAGGGGAAAGGAAGGAGAAAAGTATAAATGGGAGAAGATAGCATCACTAACTGTGAATGGGATGTTTTTTCTTTTCTCTTGGGTTGTAATTACTCTCACAACATGACTGATATAGAAATATATTAATCACCAATGTATGTGTGCAACTTTTACCAAATTCTTCACTGCCATGGGGAGTGGGGAGGGAAGGTGGAGTCAGTAGAAAAATGTGAAACTTATAAACATGTAAATGGATGAATATTGAAAACTACTTTTTGTGTGTAATTGGAAACATTAAATCTTTTAAAATAATGAGGGATGGGACAGACTTGCATGACCTGATGCTGAGTAAAGTGAGGAGAACAACATTTTACTATTAACAGCCACATTGGGTGATGATCAACTTTGAGGAACTTGCCTCTCAGCAGTACAATAAAGAACATGTAATGGAAATAGCATCTATATCCAGAGAACAAATTATGGAGTCTGAATGCAGACCAACATGTACTATTTTCCATTTTAAAAATTTGTTTTATGTATTATGTTTTTCCCCTCTCCTGGTTTTTTCTTTTTTATTTGATTTAGATTTATATGGACTTATGTTTAACATAGTTATACACATATATATGTATAATGTTTTCTATCAGGGTGAGAGGGAGAAAAGGGAGAAAGGGAGAAAAAATGTGAAAGTCAAAACCTTACAAAGAAATGATTATTTAAAACTACCTTTGCATGTAATTGGAAAAATTAATTAAAATATATTTAAAAAAAAACATTGTTACTTGCTGCATACTCTTTCCCTCTCTTGAATATAAACTCTTTAAAGACATTTTTATTTGTTTGTTTTATTTGCAGTGCCTAACAGTACCAGGCATATATTTAGCACTTAACCAATGTTGATTGGGCTTCAGTATTCATAAAATGGACTAACTCTTGAAAGCCCCTAGAAACTCTTAACATTTTACAATTTGTTTCTTCTGTATTAGCTTTTGCTAAGTAAATAGTGATAAGTGCTTGCTTAGACACTTATTCTAGACCAGGATTTCCAAACAATGGCTCAGATAACAAATCTGGTCCCCTACCTATTTTAGTACAGCCTGATGGCTTGTTCTTATCTCCTTTTTCCTTTTTTTTAAATCAATGCATCTATCTCCCTTTTTTTTTGGCCTCTCTTTTCTTCTAATAATCTGATCTGCTTTATTCTTCCTCCACACACAAAAAGTGAACATAAAATAAGGATACCTTTAGTTGAATAACAGATGATTTGTTCATTCAGGGTCATGGATGAGTGAGGTATTTTTTCATTTTTTAAAATTTATTTAACAATTACATGCAAAGATAGTTTTCAACATTTGTCCTTTTACAAGCTTCTGAGTTCTACATTTTTTGTACCACCCTCCTTTCCCCACCCCTCTCCTCAAGGCAGTAAACAATTTGATAGGGGTTGTACATGTATTATTATTTTTAGCATATTTCCATATTAGTCATGTTGTGAAAGAAGAATTATCACTAAGGGGAAAAATTCTGAGAAACAAAAGACATAAAAGATTAGAAAAGTGAACACAATATGTTTTGCTCTGCATTCAAAATCCATGGTTTCATCTCTGAAAGTAGATGGCAGGAAGCAAGATTGGGAGAAAATTGTAAAATTCATAATAAATAAAATCTTTCTTAAAAAAAGACATTTTCTTAACAAATCGATTGAGGTATTTTTTTAAAAGAAAATACATCTCTTCAGCTTCAGGAGAGCTGACAAACAGTGGACTTGAGACAGTAAACCGAAAACAAATTCTCTTATTTTCTAAACTCAGCTCAGCTGTCTGTAAAGGAAAGCTATTTATTCCCCCCTCACCCCAGAACTATTCAACAAGAAATTTCCAAAAGCTCATTTGAAAGTCATGCTTCATTGATGCATCCTCATCATCATCTAGTTAGGTGGAATGCTGGACTTGGAACCCAAAAGATCTGATTTGCTTAGGTATGTGATCATAGACAAATTGATATCTCTGGACTTCTGTTTCCTTAACAGGATAATATAGGACGCTATTTAAAAGTCATTATTAGGGGCAGCTAGGTGGCCCAATGGATAGAGCACTGGCCCTGTAGTCAGGAGGACCTAAGTTCAAAACTGGCCTCAGACACTTAAAAAGTACCTAACTGTGTGACCTTGGGCAAACTACCTAACCCCATTGCCTTGCAAAAAACAAAACAAAAAAAAAAATAAAAGTAAAATAAAAGTCATCATTTGTATCAACAGATCCAACTCTCTACATTCCTGCTCTTTGTCCATGAAAGAAAACAGGTTAAATTCCAATTGAAATCAAGAGGTCTTCTCCTTCCTTAGGTGATATTCTTTTTATCTCTTCCATGTCAAATGAATGTTTTTATTAAACACTTCCTGTGACATGCACTGTACCAAGTTCTAGGAATACAAATACAAAATTAAGTTCATCCTTGTCCTCAAATAATTAGCATTCTAATAAAAAAAGACCATATATTGACAGTGAAGGGAATTTTGGTTTGAAGAGTCCTTGGATGGTGTGTGATGATCTATAGGAGAATCAATTAACAGAAGCAATGGTAGTATTCATTTGATTGTAATTTCTAAAGCAAAGAAAGGAACAGGGACAATAGTGATGAGAATGTGTTGGAGTGAGCAACTTCAGAGTATTTAGAATTGTTTCAAGAAAATTCAGATGATTTTTCTAACAAAGGGAGCACTCCCTGTCCCCTTCTTCCCCACCCCCCATAAGGCAGAAAACATTCATTGTAGTTCTACACTATAGACCTGGCTAGCAGCAAACATTTTAAAGTCCTTGTTACTTCCATGGGCTCTATACAGCACAGGCTCATGGTATGAGAGGGACCCTTGAGAATCACCCATTCTACTTCCCTTTCTTTACAGAAGAGAAAACCAAGACCAAGAGAGATGAAATGAACCCCATTTTTCTGACTCTTCATCCAGTACTCTTATTGACCGCTGAGCTCTGCTGTAGGAAACATCATGTCAAGGACATATTTGTTTGACCCTGATGGGACACTGTTACATGACTGTGTCTCTCATACCAATCAGTTATCCTAGAAATTTCTATTCACTGTTTGTAAAAAGTGGTACCAATAAGAAGAGAGATTCAAATCCATCACTAATAATGGGAAAATTATCTACAGAACAGAACTAAATTTTAATCATTACCATGTTTAGCAATTATAAAGCATTTTAAGATTTGTAAAATGTTTCACAGATATTTTCTCATTTTCTTCACAATAAGCCTAGGAGACAGATACTACTATTCTCCTCATGAGGAAACTGCATCCACTAGAGATTAAAGTAACTTTTCCAGAATCACATGCCAAATTTTTGTTTGAGGCTGAATTTGAACTCAGGTTTTCTCAACTCCAGTTTCTTATGGCCCTTTGCTTCCTTAGCTTAATGACTTAATCAGATCAAATTGGTGTGATGCTCAAACCAACTGAACTGACCAGTCAAAAATTGTTGAGGGCCACTGAACCACAATTTGAGAGGATATTGTATAGGGGAGTCAGGAAATCTGGAATTAGGTTCTGTGTCTATTATTAGCTAACTGTGTGATTTATGACAAGTCACTTCTGGGTTTCAGTTTCCTTATCTGTAAAATGAAAAGACTGGACTAGGTTTTTAATGTTCCTTCTAGTTCTCAAACCTATGATTCTATTATTAATCTTTTGGTATTTAGTCATTTTCCAAGTATGTCTGACTTTGTGACTCCATTTGGGGTTTTCTTGACAAAAATACTAGGGTGGTTTGCAATTTCCTTCTCATTTTATAGATGAGGAAATTGAAGCAAACAGGTTCAAGGTCACTCAGCTAGTAAATATCTGAGACTGGATTTTGATCTCATGAAGATGAGTGTTCCTGATTTTAGCCCCAGCATTCTATACACTGTGCAACCCAGCTTCTCCCTAATTTTCTTGATTAATATTTTATTTTATTTTCCAATTACATGTTATGAAAATTTTTCCACATTCATCCACTTGCATCTTTATAAGTTGCACAATTTTCTTCCACCATCCCTTTCCCTTGAAGGGTTCAGTCTAGGAATACTGTTCATGTGCATTTGTGTTTGATGTTTACAAAAAGTTATTTTTTGTAAGAAGAATTAAGATTAAGGGAAAAAGAAAGAAAACCACAGCATAGGAAGGAAAAACATAAGAGAAAATTTTAAAAATCGAACACAGTGTTCATTCAGATTCTTTGGTTTTTTTGGTTTGGTTTGGTTTTTTATTCAACTGCATGTGGATAGCATTGTCCATAACAGACTTTCCCTGGCTGTATTAATTGCTGAGAGAAGCTGTATCCATCATAGCTTATCAACTCACAATGTTACTATTAATGTGTACAAAGTTCTCTTGGTTCTGTTCCCTTCACTCACCTTCATGTCTTACATTTCTTTTCATGCTTCTCCAGAATACAACCATTCATAGTTGTTTCATCTGGATGAGTTATGTGTACTAAAAATAAAGGAAGTAGGACTTTCCATGAAGATGGTGGAGAGAAGACAGGCATTGTGATAAGTGCTCTCTTTTTCCCCTCAGAAATAACATGAGAGAAACCTCTTAACAGAAAATTGATCAACAAAACCCAGAAAAAAACGCTAGAAGATCATCAAGAAGGTATGTCTCAGGGAACTGTGGAAGAACTGGGAGACAAGAGCAGAAGATCAGCACAGGAAAGCAGCTGGGTAAAGCCAGAGGGCCAGCCTCAGCCATAGAGACTTCAGTGAGTAGTCATGTAAGATCCCACTTTAGCTGTTGAGTCTTGTGTTGGGGGGAGGAGGGAGAGGAGCTATGGGAGGTTGAATTCCAGCATGTAGTCTCAGAGTGGAGATCAACCAGCTGGGCTGGAAACCCTGAGCTCCATACTTTCAGCCAAGCCCTTTGCCCAGAAAAAACCATAAACCACCACTCCCATCCCCTCAGGGCAACAGAGTTCACTCAAAACAAAGAGATTAACTCCCAGCCCAGGGCTCAAGGTCAACTCAGACCCTGCTACTGAGGAACTCACTCCAGAGAAAGCAACCAGCAGCTCCTACTGGCTGGCCCTTGAAATTACTAAGCCAAGTGAACAAAGCCTCTAGGTTCCTCAAAAGCAAACCTCTGAGAGCCAGCTCCAACCCACAACACAAGATGAAAAAAGGCCAGAGAAAAGGGAGACCCTATGGAGAAATACTTAGAAGGGACAGATTCTAACCCAGAGAGATCTAGTACTTCTGAGGAGAATATGAATTGGACTCCAGCCCAGAAGAACTTCCTTGAAGAAATCAGGAAGGAGTTTAAAAATGAATTGGAAAAATTGGGAAAAGAAATTCAAGAGAAAATTAACACATCACAAGAGAAAATTAACATCATGCAACAAGAAAACAAGTCCTTGGAAAATACAATTGGACAAATACAAAATGAGAATAACTCAATCAGATCTTCAATTGGGCAAATGAAAAAAGAAAATCATTCTCTCAAATCCTCAACTGAGAAATGCAAAAAAGAAAATGATTTTCTCAAATACTCAATTGGGCAAATTCAAAAGGGAAATGATTCTCTCAAAACTACATTTGGGCAAATAGAAAAGTCCTTCAAAAATAGAATGCACCAACTGGAAAAGGAGTTGCAAAAGATAAAGGTAGAAAAATCTTCTCTAAAAAGAAGAATGGAATCAGCAGAAACTAATGACTTTATGAGACAACAAGATTGTGTTAAACAAAACCAAAAGGTCAAAAAAATAGAAAAAAATAGAAAATGACTCATCAGCAAAATCACTGATGTGGAGAACAGAGCAAGATGGGAGAATCCTAGAATTATCAGCCTTCCTGAAAACATTGAAGAGAATAAAAACCTGGGCTTAATATTACAGAATTTAGTGATGGAAAATTGCCCTGATATCATGGAACCAGAGGGTAAAATAGATACTGAAAGAATACATCCATCTGTTCTGGAAAGAAATCCTAAAACGAATACAGTAAGGAATGTTGTGGACACATTCCAGGACTATCATATAAAAGAAAAAATCCTACAAACAGCCAGAAAGAAAAAATTTAAATACAAAGCAGCCACAGTAAGAATTATGCAGGATCTGGCTGCAGCAACATTAAGGGATCAAGGTGCAGGGGTTCAGCCTCTGTGGAGTCCTTGGAACCTGACAGGAGGGATAGATTCAGCAAAATGAGTTGAGTCAATAAGTGGGTAAAGGCAGGAGCAGGTTGACTGACTGTCAGCTGCTTGGATTTATTTTTTTAGTCTCAGAATCATATCAAACAAAAATCATTTCCTTGGTTACAAAAGTGTACAATTTTCATGATTAATCATATAGCTCATATGGTTACAAGTTTGATCATGTAGTAGTTACAAGTATGATTATCAATCATGTAGTTAATTTTCTTGTCCCTGCTTAGACTGTGATGACCTCAACCTGCCTGTTGCCTAGTTTGTTGCTGCATAGTAAAGTTATTAATTAAACAGAACTTTCCTTATAATAATCTTTGATATAATTTGTTTAATGGAATGCTTTTATGTTTTTGTGCCACTTATGTAATGTTTTTCGATATGCTCCCTTGACAACCTATAGTGAGGGTAGTTATGTTTGTCCACCTGTCCATTGACTCCTTCAATAACCAATTTTCCTTTCAGCCCTTGTTGGTAGAAGCTATGGTTTCTATGATTTTTTATTCTTTCTCAATAAACTAAGGCTGTTAGAGTTCACATATATTGATTACCTATACTAACTATTCTCTCATCATCTTTATCATATATTCCTGTGTATGAAAAGGGGGGCAAAACTGTTAATTTCCCTGGAATTCTATCTGACGCATCTTGTATCTGGTTTCCCTGTGTATATTCTGACATCTCCCTGGAACTCCCAGTGCTGTGTCTTCCAAAGATTTCATAAAGCTGAAGCCTTTTGTATGTCTCAGGGAGGGGCAGTCCTATTAAATTTGGACAGAGTTCACAATCTGTTTTATTCAAGGAATTTCTCTGAAATCCTTCCTTTATAGTCATTCCACTATTAGGATGAGTAAGTTTTGCAATCAATAATAGACCTATAAATATTGGTATGCATGAAATTCCTATATATATATATATATATTGAAGAAGGAAATGTTGTTCCATCAGGCAGTGTGACTGCCTTGAGCCTTCTTGCTGTGACTGTGTCAAACATCTTAGAAACCCTGGCTCCCAACATCGAGGGGCTTGGAATGAGATATTCCAAAGAGCAAGGAAGCTTGGAATGCAGCCAAGAATCCACTACTGGGAAAACCTGAGCCAACTCTTCCAGGGAAAAAAGATGAACATTTAATGAAATAGGAGACTCCAAAAATTTCATGATGAAAAGACCAGAGCTAAATAGAAAACTGGGACATCAAATAGGAGGCTCAAGAAACACATGAAAAGGTTGGGAAAAAATCCCTGCTATACAGTAAGATGAAACTGGCTATATACCCACTTGGAAGAAAGAATCTCATAACTCTTGGGAATAAAAACTCTATTAGAAAATTCTCTAATACATAGCCAGAAGTGATGGACACTCATAACTTTTCTGTGACTTGGATAGAAAGATTTAAAACAATACCTCCTTAAAAAGGGGGGCAGTAAGGAGAAGGGAGGTTGGAGGGAGACTGAATGGGGAAAATCTCATTACTACAAGAGGTACAAAAGACCTATTGTAATTGAGGGAAAGAAGGGAGGAGATAAGAACCACCTGAATCTTCATCTCATCAGACTTAGCTTAAAGTTAATTTAGACACATTTAATCAAGTTCAGTAACTTAACTAAACTTTCAAGCATTAAAAGGGGAAAAGGGGAGGGGGGGACAGGGAGTGAGAGAAAAAGGGGAACTAACAGAAGGAAGGGAAGAAGGGGAAGAAGGGAAAGGGGAAAGAAAGAGGAGGGGGGTTGATATAAGAGGGCAAGCACACTGAAGGTGGCTGTATTCAGAAACAAAACACTGGGGAATATGGATAAAGGGGGAAAAATGGGGAAAATACAAACAGAAGGAAGATAGCATGGAGGGCAATAAAGAGTTAGTAATTATAGCTTTGAATGTGAATGGGTTGAACTCTCCCTTAAAATGTAAGCAAATAGCAGGGCGGATTAAAAAATAGAATCCTGAAACATGCTGTTTACAAGAAACTCATCTGAAGCAGAGAGATACGTGTAAAGTAAAGGTAAAAGGTTAGAGCAAAATATATTTTCCTTCAGCTGAAGTGACAAAGGCAGGGTAGCAATCCTTATCTCAGACAAAGAAGCTGCAAAATAGATAGCATTGAAAGAGATAAGGAAGGAAACTATATCCTCCTAAAAAGTACCATGACAATAAAGTAACTTCAATACTAAATATGTGTGCACCCAATGGGACAGCATCCAGATTAGTAAAGGACAAGTTGAAAGAGCTACAGAAAGACATAGACAGCAAAACTCTCCTAGTGGAAGACTACAAGCTCCTGCTCTCATATTTAGATAAATCAAATTGTAAAATAAATAAGAAAGAAGTTAAGGAGGTAAATAGATTGTTAGAAAACCTAGATCTGATAGACCTATGGAGGAAATTGAATGGAGAAAGAAAGGAATATACTGTTTTCCTCCAGTATATGGCACTTACACAAAAACTGACCATGCACTAGCAAATAAAAACCTAACGATCAATTGCAGAAAGTCAGAAATAGTGAATACATCTTTCTCAAATCATAATGCAATAAAAATCATATGCAATACTGGGCCAGGGAGATATAGACCCAGAACTAATTGGAAACTAAATAACCTCATTTTAAAGAGTGAATGGATCAAGTAACAAATTATAGAAAGAATTAATTATTTCATCCTAGAAAATGACAATAATAATAATAATAATAATAATAATAATAATAATAATAATAATAATGATAATAATACAACATACCAAAACATATGGGATACACTCAAGGTGGCTGTCAGGACATATTATATATTTAAATGCTTACATGAATAAGTTAGAGAAAGAAAAAATCAATGAACTAAATATGCAGCTAAAAACATTAGAGAAAGAACAAATTAAAACCTCCAATTAAATACCAAATTAGAAATTCTAAAATTTAAAGGAGAAATTAATAAAATTGAAAGCAAGAAAACTATTGAATTAATGAATGAAAACAAAAGCCAGTCAATTTATTTTTTATTTTTATTTTTTTAGATTTTTCAAGGCAATAGAGTTAGGTGGCTTGTACAAGGTCACACAGCTAGGTAATTATTAAGTGTTTGAGGTCGAATTTGAACCCAGGTACTCCTGACTCCAAGGCCAGTGCTCTATTCACTGCACCACCTAGCCACCCCAGGTCAATGTAATTTAAAAAAAGAAGAAAACTAAATTGCTAGTATCATAAATGAAAAAGGTGAACTCACCACCAATGAGGAAGAAATTAAGGTAATAATTTGAAATTATTTTGTCCAACTGTATGACAATAAATTTGACAATCTAAGTGAAATCGATGAATCTTTACAAAAATATAAATTGCCCAGATCAAAGAGGAAATTAAAAATATAAATAACCCTATCCCAGAAAAAGAAATTCAACAAGCCATTATTAAATTCCCTAAGAAAAAAATCTCCAGGGCCAGATGGATTCACAAGTGAATGCTATCAAACATTTAAGGAACAACTGGTTCCAATACTATATAAACTATTTGGAAAAATAGGTGAGGACTGAACTCTTTCAAACTCTTTCTATGACACCTATATGGTGCTGATACGTAATCCAGGAAGAGTTAAAACAGACAAAATTATAGACCTATCTCCCTGATGAATATAGATAGAAAAATCTTAAATAAAATCTTAGCAAAATCTTAGCAAGTTATCACTAGGATAATACATAATACATTATGATTAGGTAGGATTTATCCCAGGAATGCAGGGTTGGTTCAATATTAGGGAAATTGTTAGTATAATTAATTATATCAACAACATGCCTATAAGAAATCATATGACCATATCAATAGATGCTGAAAAAGCTTTTGACAAAATACAGCACCCATTCCTAATAAAAACACTAGAGAGTGTAGGAATAAATGGTTTGTTCCTTAGAATCTATCTAAAACCACCAACAAGCATTATAGGCAATGGGGATAGGCTTGAGGCATTCCCAATAAAATCAGGGATGAAACAAGAATGTCCATTATCACCACCACTATTCAATATTGTATTAAAAATGAAATGTTAACCTCAGCAATAAGAGAAAAAAAAGAAATTGAAGGAATTAGAATAGGGAAGGAGTAGAAAAAACTCTCACTCTTTGCAGATGACATGATGGTATACCTAGAGAATCCCAAAATGTCATTTAAAAAACCACTTGAAATAATTAACAACTTTAACAAAGTAGCAGGATATAAAATAAACCCTCATAAATCCTCTCTCTCTCTCTCTCTCTCTCTCTCTCTCTCTGTATATATATATATATATATATATATATATATATATATATATATATATATATATCAAGATACAGCAGAAGAAGCTAGAAAGAGAAATCCCATTTAAAATAACCTCAGACAAAATAAAATACCTGGGAGTCTACCTGCCAAGGCAGACTCAAAAACTTTTTGAAAACAATTACAAAACACTTCTCACACAAATAAAATCAGATTTAAATATCTGGGCAAATATCAACTGTTCATGGATAGGTCAGAGCTAATATAATAAAAATGATAATTTTACCAACATTAACTACTTGTTTAGTGCCCTACCAATCAAAATTCCAAAAAATTACTTCAATGGGTTAGAAAAAGTTGTAAATAAACTTATATGGAGAAATAGAAAGTCAAAAATTTCCAGGGATTCAATAAAAAAAAAGTCTAAAAGAAGGTAACTTAGCCTTACCAGATCTAAAATTATATTATAAAACATCAGTCCTTAAAACAGTCTGGTATTGGCTAAGAAACAGAGTGATAGATCAGTGGAATAGATGGTACAACAGCAGGAAATGATTATAGTAATCTGCTGTTTGATTTACCCAAAACTCTCTCTTTGATAAAAATTGTTGGTAAAATTGGAAGTTAGTATGGAAGAAATTTAGATTAGACCAATACCTCACACCCTATACCAAGATAAGTTCCAAATGGATCCAGGATTTAGACATAAAAGAGAATATTATAAGAAAACTAGGAGATCAAGGAATAGTTCACCTGTCAGATCTATGGAAAGGGAAGCAGTTTATGACCAAGGAAGAGACAGAGAACATCATTCAAAACAAACTAGATAATTTTGATTACATTAAATTAAAAAGCTTTTATACAGACAAAACCACTGTAGCCAAGATCAAAATGAAATGTAGTAAATTGGGGAACATTTTTTTGCAACTGGTATTTTTGACAAAGGAGTCATTTCTAAAATATACAGAGAACTGAGTCAAATTTTCAAAAAAATCAAGCCATTGCCCAATTGACAAAGGATATGCAATTGCAATTGACAAATGAGGAAATCAAAGCAATCCATTGTCATATAAAAAATTGTTCCAAATCATTACTTATTAAAGAAATGCAAATTAAAGGATCTCTGAGATACCACCTCAAACCTCTCAGACTGTCCAATATGACCAAAAAGGACAATGATCAATGTTGGAAGGGATGTGGGAAATCTGGGACACTAATACATTGTTAGTAGAACTCTGAACTCATCCAGCCTTTCTGGAGAGCAATTTGGAATTATGCCCAAAGGGCAACAAAAATATCCTTTGACCCAGCAATACCACTACTGAGTCTATACCCTGAAGAGATTATGAAAAAGGGTAAAAACATCACTTGTACAAAAATATTTATAGCAGCCCTGTTTGTGGTGGCAAAGAACTGGAAATTAAGTGAATGTCCTTCAGTTGGGGAATGGCTCAAAAAACTGTGGTATATGTATGCCATAGAACACTATTATTCTATTAGAAACCAGGAGAGATGGGAATTCAAGGAAGCTTGGAAGGATTTGCATGAACTGATGCTGAGTAAGAAGAGCCAAACCAGAAAAACATTTTATACCCTAACAGCATCATGGGGGTGATGATCAACCTTGATGGATTTGTTCAATCCTTCAGTGCAACAACCAGGGACAGTCTTGGTCTATCTACAATGGAGAATACCATCTGTATCCAGAGAAAGAATTATGGACTTTGAACAAAGATCAAAAACTATTACCTTCAAATTAGAAAAAAAAGTTATATTATTATGTAATTTTACTATCTCATACTTTATTTTTCTTCCTTAAGGATATGATTTCTCTGTCATCACATTCAACTGAGATCAATGTATAACATGGAACCAATGTAAAGACTAACAGAATGCCTTCTGTGCGGAGTGGGAGGAGGGAAGCAAGAATGGGGGGGGGATTGTAAAACTCAAAATAAATAAAATCTTTCTTAAAAAAATAAAAAATAAAGGGAGCATTTAATTCCTAAGTGCTAAGTTTTATATAATCCACACTTGGAAATCAAGGCTCTTGAAAACTCACATTGGTACACTGCCCCCCCCCCCATGTTCTATACTCTACTTATTATTAGTGTGTTGTAAAAGTCTTAGTATAATTTTAAAACTGCTCTAAGGAAAGAATGAATATGTCTGAAAGGGGCCAAAGAATTCTGCTCAGTGTAGAATGTGAGGAGCTTACTTGGAGACCTGTTGCCTCTCCTTGCCTGAAGGCTTATAGGGGCAAAGCCTAGATGGCAGAGAAAAGGCAGGGATTCTACTGAACCCTCCAAAATTGCCCTCCAAAAAACTTTGAAATAATGCCTCAAACTGAATTCTGAAGGAGCTAAATCCAGAAAACAGTGGGTATTTCTAAAACAGGACAACTTAGAAAATCTCCAGGAAAAGTTCATCTCACTGGGGTGAGAATGGAACACAGGTCAGTGTAGGCAATACCCCAGTAAGATGGCAGCCAGTCTTGGAGGTTGACTAAATTGGTAGCATCTTCTGGAGCTCTAAGCCCACACAGAGTAAAGAGGTCAGACAACTGATCAGAAGGATAATATAGTCATTCCTTGGATGATATTAGGGTGTAAGACTCTGTCGCATTGTCATATGTGGATTTAGCTTGTAGTCCTGGGTGTCAGTCCCAGGAGAAGGAGGAACACAAGAGCCTGCAGTCACAGGAGAAGAGCATCCTTGATCACAGTTTGATGGCAGAAAAGGCTGTTTATGATTTCTCACAGACCAAAGCACAGGCCAGGAGACTCTATCCTATCCTTCCTTAGATCTTATAACTCTGGAAGAAGTTAAAGCTTATATTCCCCTATAGTAGCTCTGAAAACAGCTGCACAAAAATTTCTGAAGCATAAGAAAATGTTCCCCTCCCCCTCTGCACCTAAGGAGCAGAGTCCATCTGTAGCAGAAAGTTAAATGTACAGAAATAGGCTAGAAAATGAGCAAACAACAACAAAAACCAAGTCAAATGTGCTACATTAAAAGTCTCAATTAAAAATGTAATAAATTAATCTCAGATCTGAAAAAAATACCTTCAAATAACTCCAAAAGTAATTTAAAAATCAATTAAGAGAATAAAAACAAGATGGTGGAGAGAAGCCAGGAGCTTCCCTAAGCTCTCCTGGACTTCCCTTAGAAACATTGTTAATCAAGTCTCTAAATGGATTATGGACAAAAGAAGAGATTAGAGCATTTTCCAGCTTTAAGATATCTGTAAAAGAATTCACAAAAGTTCAGTTTCACTAGGGTGGAGGAAGAACATGGTCCAGCACAAGGAGTAAAGTGCAGTGTAGGGAGCTGAGACCAATGCATATGGGATACAGAGTCAGCCAGCCTGAGACTCCCAACCATGGTAGAGATCTGTGGCAGAGGTCGCTGGATCCTGACTCAGTAGACCAATGGCACAGCAGGTCCACAGCATAGCAGGCCTGCTGGGGAGTGGGACTTCAAGAAATCCCATGCACCCTATTCAGCTAATGTAACTGGACTGGACACCCTTGCCCCATCAACAAGCCACTAGCATTCCTAAAGTAGAAAATCTGTGAGGAGGTACTTCCCCCAACATAAGAAGCTTGGGACAATACTCCTATTGCCTGGGACCAGAGTCCAAAATGCGTAAAAAAAGTCAGAGCAAAACCATGTTGACAGAACGGTACTTTGAAGGTAAGGAAGAGGACAGCAGAAAAAGTATGGCATGTGAAGCCCCAGAAAAGAATATGAATTGTTCTCTAGCCCAAGACTTCTTGAAAGAGCTCAAAAAGGACTTAAAAATCAGGTTGAAAAACTGGCAAAAGAAATAAAAGAAATATCCTTCCTTGTAAAAGGAAGAAAAAGAACTGACTGAAGAAAGCATCCTTTAAGAATACAACTGGGCAAATGGTCAAAGAAAAGAAGTTTTAAAAAATAAAATTGATCAAATAGAAAAGGAGATGCAAATCCTAACTGGAGAAAATAATTCCTTGAAAAATGGAATTGGGCAAGCAGATGCTAATGACTCTAAGGGACAGCAAGAATCAGTGAAATGAATTTTTTTAAAAATGAATAAAATAGAAGAAAATGCAAAATACTTCATTGGGGAAAAAAAGCAACTAATCTGGATAATAAATCTGGAAGAGATAATGTAAGAATTTTTACTACCTGAAAACCATGATCAAAAAAAAGAGCCTGGATAACATATTTCAAGAAATTATCAAGGAAAACTGCCCAGATATCCTAGAACCAGAGAGTAAAATAGTCATTGAAAGAATCCATTGATCACCTCCTGAAAGGGATCCCAAAATGAAAATGGAAAGAAATATTGTAGCCAAATTCCAGAATTATCAGATAGAAGATAAGAAACAATCCAAATACCAAGGAGTCACAGTCAGGATTACACAGGATTTTGTAGCATCAACATTAAAGGATTGAAGGACGTAAAATATGATATTCCAGAGAGTAAAGGAGGATGAATTACCATGAAAAATCAACTACCCATCAAAATTGAGCATGCTCTTTCAGGGGAAAAGATGGATATTTAATTAAATAGGTGACTTTCAAATTTTCCTGATGAAAAAACTAGAGGTGAACAGAAAATTCAATCTCCAAATATAAATTTCAAGAGATACACATACAAAAGGTAAACTAGAAAAGAAAAAGAATGTTCTTCAATAAGATTGAACTGATTAAATCCCTACATGAGAGAAAGATAGACATAACTCTTGAGAACTGTAATTCTTTTAGAGGGAGTATATTAGGCTGAAAGTATGTACATAAGTTGATTTGAAAGGGATAATATCAAAAAATTAGAATAATTTTTTTTAAAAAGGGGATTGTGCTGGGACAGGAGGAAGGGGTGAGGCAGAATGGGGTAAATTACATCACATGAAGAGGTACAAAGGACCTATTATAGTAAAAGAAAAGAAGGGAATGGAATGAGAGTTGTTTAACTCTTACTTTCAGTAATTTGGCTAAAAGAAGGAATCATACATACACTCAGGTTTGGAAACTTGTCTTATCCTTCAGGCATTAGGAGGGAAATGGGAGGGGGGAAGATAGGAGGAGTTGTAAAAGAGAGAGAAGGAATGATGGGAAAAGGAAAAGACAAAAGGGGAAAGAAAAGAGAAGGGGATGAAAGAAGGGATATCAGATTGAGGGACGGTGGTATTCAGAAGCAAAACACTGGTCAGGGGGAATATAGGGTGAAAGGAGAAAGAAAAATACAAATGAAAGGGAGATATTATAGAATATGATAAAGAGTATATAATAAGGTGGCTAGGTGGCACAGTGGATAAAGCACGGGCCCTGGAGTCAGGAGAACCTGGGTTCAAATCTGGTCTCAAACTCTTAATTACCTAGCTGTGTGGCCTTGGGCAAGCCACTTAATCCCATTTTCCTTGCAAAAAAACTAAAAAAGAGTATACAATATAAATAAAATAATAGGAATAATATTAATTATAATATTAATAAACAATATTAATATAAATAACTATGTGAATGGAATGAACTTGCCCATTTCCATTTTAGGAAGCAGATAGCAGAATGGATTGAAAACCAGAATCCTATGATGTGTTGTTTATAAGAAACACATTTGAAGCAGAAAAATACTCACAGAGAAAATGTAAAAGGCTTGAGCAGATGATAATTTGCTTCATTGAAGTGAACAAAGTAGTAGTAGCAATCCTTATCAGACAAAGCAAAAGCAATAGATAACAAAGGAATAAGGAAGTAAACAATTTCTTGCTGAAAGGTACATAGATAATGAATCAGAATCACTACCAAACATATGTGTACCAAGTGGTATAACATTCAGATTCTTAGAGGAGAAGCTTAATGAGTTACAGGAAAACACAGAGAGAAAAACTATACTAGTAGGTGACCTCAAGCTCCTTCTCTTAGAATTGGAAAACTCTAAGCACAAAATAAACAGGAAAAAAGTTAAGTATATGAATAGAATTTTAGAAAGATATGATAGAACTTTGAAGAAAAATGAATAGGACTAGAAAGGAATATGCATTCTTCTCTGTAGTACTTGGCACTTAAAAATTGACCTTTGTATAGTTCATTAAAACCTCACAATCAAATACTAAAAGGCAGGAATAATAAATACATCCTCTTCAAATAATGATGCAATAAAATCACATGTAATAAAGGATTGGGGTGTAAGGTATGTTAAAGGAAGACTAGTTTCTCTGGTGCAAGAACTGCTGAGCCCTTTACAGGGATGTTTTGCATGTTTGATGTCCAACTAAGCCTCCCAATTCTCACCTGTGACTCCAAGAAGCTACATCACACACAGAGGCCACACCTGGGTAAACCATTTCAACAGGTGGGCTAAATCAAGTTGAGGAAAACTGAGGGAGTCTCAAACTCATCGGTGAGTTGTGGGGAGGTGTCTATCCCCAAGCAGGTGAAGTCTTCTACTGGGGAAATGAGCAGATGAAAACACTTCATTCCAATGGTCATGAAGGCAGCTGAAGTAGGCTCTGTGGAGCACCTAAAGCTTGGTTAGACATCATAATTGTCAAGGTCATTCACTGCATCTACAGCCATCACCAGCTGACTTGAGTCTGTCTTGCCACTGGATTATGATGACTTTGGAAGAGAGTGAGGTTGATGACTTCATGCAACTCTATTTCACTTAAATCCAATTCATGCAAGCATCAAAAGACATCACTCATATTACTTTATCATTCCCCAAAATCCAGAGGCGACAGGCAAGTGATGAAGCAGCAGGTGCAGATACACTGAACATAGGAGGCCCAGGCCATTGGTTTCATTTCTCCACTGAAAGAAAGAATGGGATTTGGCAGACTCTGGGTGACTGAGAAGCCTTTAATAAGGACTGAACTGCTCAACTCCTGGTATGAAGAAGGGACTAGAAAAGGTGCTCTAAAATTTGTCTGTTTACACATGATCAACCTTAGCGGACTTGCTCATTCCATCAATTCAATAGTCAGAAACAATTTTAGAGTACCTACAAAGGATAATACCATCTGTATCCAGAGAAAGAACTGTGGAGTTTAAACAAAGATCAAAGTCTATTATCTTCACTTTAATAAAAGAGTTGTCTTATATGCGTCATAATTTTGCTATCCAATATTTTATTTTCTCCTCAAGGATATGATTTCTTTCTCAACACATTCAATTTCAATCAATGCACAGCATGGAAACAGTGTAAAGATTATCAGACTGCCTTCTATGAGGAGATGGAGGAGGGAAGGAAGGGTAGGAGAAAATTGTAAAATTCAAAACCTTACAAAAATGATAGGTAGAAACTATTATTGTATATAATTGGAAAACAAATAAAATATTAATACAAAAATTGTCTGCTTACCTAACCCTAGCCTGATTACCTCAACAGGTGGGGATCCCACAGTATGGTCGATACAAAAAAAAATCTAAAAGAATTTCTTCAAAGAAACTTTCACTAATCATCAGTGCATGGAACTTGGCATACTCATAGTCAACACTAGATTGAATAGACCTGAGAGACTAACAGCTCTTGTTGCTAGATAACTCAGCAGGCATCACATCCAAATAGCAACTCTGAGTGAAACAAGCCTGGGAAATGAAGACCAGCTTACTGAAGTTAGAGCTGGATACTCATTTTTCTTGAGTGGTTGCTATGAATGGGAGGGCTATGAAGCTGGGGTAGGTTTTGAAATCAAAACTAAATTATTCAACAAGCTTGAGTGCCTACAAAAAGGAGTGAATGTCAGGCTCATGACAATGAGATTATCACTTTCAGGAAAATAACTTGTCACCATCAACAGTGCCTATGCTCTCACCATGACTAAACCTGATGATGTTAAAAAGTAAAATTATGCAGACCTGGAGATCCTTATTATCAATGTACCAAAAGAGGATAAACTCATAATTCTGGATGACTTTAATACAAGAGTAGGTTCAGATAACCAGACATGGTAGTGAGACCATGGGAAGAATAGAGTTGGAAACAACAACAGCAATGGTCAACTATTACTGAAGACTTGTGCATTTTTTTTTGACTTTCTCATAACAAACATTGTCTTCCATTTACTTAAATGCAATAAAATTACCTGGATGTACCCTCATAGTAAGCACTGGCATATAATAAACTATGTGATTGAAGGAGAAGAGACAGATAGGATGTGAGAGTGACAAAAGCAATGTGTGGTGCACAGTGCTGGACTGATCACAGCCTCATCATCTCCAAGCTAAATATTCACATATTCACATTCAACCAAAGCAGTTGATAAATGATAACTAGAGGAATTAATGTCAAGAGATTAGTGTCTCTAAACAGGAACAGTTTGTTGCTAACTTGGAGGAAAACTGATCCAACAAACAGTTGGCAATATACAAAAAATGGGCAGACAAAATGGAGCAGACAAAGAATGGGCAATTTTCAGAGATCTGGTGACACAGTACTACATTTGCTCATCTGGGTCAGAACACTCACAAACATCAAGACTGATGTTTGAAGAAAATGATGTGGAAATACATGAGTTGCAAAATGAAAAACAAGAACTCCACAGGGTTTACCAGAAGAATTATTCATTAATTTCTGTGAAGGCAACATTTAATTCCATCAAAAATATAGTACAAAGACAACTTAGAGAGGTGCAAAACTATTGGCTCAGTAAGATGGCAGATAAAATTCAGTTTTATTCAGATAGTAACAAACCAAAGTTCTTTTTATGATGCCCCAAAAGCTATTTATGTACCAAAGACCTGTGGTGCATCTCAACTACTCAGTGTTGATGGATCCACATTGATTAATAGTAGGCACATGATCCTAGAGAGATGGACTGAACAGTTCCATAATGTTCTTAATGGGAGAATCTTCAATCAGTGCAGAAGACCATTTACCTTAAGTTGAAGTCAATCAGTCCCTAGCTGAAGTTTCAACTGAAGAAGAGGTTTTGAATGCCATTTATCCTTTCAAGGGGCAAAGCATCTGGAGAAGTCTATTGCTCATTCAAAAACTGATTGAAATTTTCTAGGTTATTTGGCATGAAGAGGTTATCCCCCGGGAATTCAAGGATACCTCCATCATCCATCTCTATAAAGGTAAAGGGAATATATTGCAGATCACATTCTTGCTAGAGTCCTTTTCAATAGACTGATCCTTCACCTGTAAGATGGTCACCTCCCTAGGAGCCACTTCAGGAAGTGATTCCAGTGACTGCAGGAAGGATTGAGGAACAGTCAATATGGTGTTTGCTGCCTGACAACTCCAAGATAAAATCTAGGAACAGAACAAAGGTTTGTGTACAATGTGACCAAAGCCTTTATTACCATCAGTCATGAGGGTTTATGATCTAAAGGTTTACAGAGCCTTTGTGCTGACCTCATTGCAGTATGCCTGTGAAACCAGTTCCATGCTATAGTTGAACATACTGTAATTTGTCTCAAACATAGTGATATCATTTTGATCTTCTTCAATAACAAAGGTCAAGAACCAACAGCCAACCAATACATCTGTTCTCATTACACATGTATTAAGTAGAACTCTAAAATACATCACAAAATTTTGTATAATTTTTACCTCAAAATCTAAAAATCTCATGATCTGTGGGGAACTCTTGTCCTTTCGATCCTTTAATTTTCTACTATTGTATACAACAAAGCTTACCATCTGAGGAAGCTGATTCAAGCCAATGACTATTATTATTCATTTATGTACCTCTGAATTTGGGTCAGTATTACAGTGGATGTTTCATAAGGGAAAGAAAGGCTTTTGTCTCCTTCATTGCAAATATTTTAGAATATTCTCTTGATTAGTACATTGGTATTCATTCATTGTAACAGAGTAGGAGTAATGAATTTTGCATAACTAAATAATTTTTTACCATGCTTACTCCAACCTTCAAAAGTCTTTTCTCTAAATTTCTCTTTCTTTGCTCTCTGAAATCTGGATCTCAATAGTTAACAATTCTTGGGCCTAGAAACCTTTCTCTCCAAATAACAATTTGATCACTCCCTCTCTTATCTGCTTGGTCTTCACTCCATAGACAATAGGGTTCATTGTGGGAGGTAGGAGCAAGTAGAGATTGGCCACAATGATGTGAATGTGGTGGGGAATAGTGTGTCCCCCAAAGCGATGGGTGAAGATAGTGAATAAAGCTGGAACATAGGTAATAACTATAGCACAAACATGAGCTGTGCATGTGCTAAAGGCTTTGTGCCGGGCATCTGCAGAGGAAAGGCTCATCACAGCCCGGAGAATCATAGTATAAGACACAGAGATGCAGCACATATCAAATACACCTATTAGCAGAGCAACCATCAGACCATAGATTGCATTGATTCTGACATTCCCACAGGAGACCTTAGCTACTGACATGTGATCACAATAGGTGTGAGGGATGATGTTTCCTTGGCAGTAAGGTAACCTTTTGGAGAGGAATGTGAAAGGCATGATGAGCATTACACCCCGCAGGAAGGTGATAAACCCAGCCTTGGCAATAACAGAATTGGTAAGGATGGTAGTATAGCGTAGAGGATAGCAAATGGCCACATAGCGGTCCAGGGCCATGAGCATGAGTACACCAGATTCCATCCCAGTCAACATATGAACAAAGAACATCTGGAACAGGCAAGCATTAAAGGAGATCTCCTTAAGGTTGAACCAGAAAATACAGAGCATATTGGGTATAGTCGTGGAGCAAAGGGTAACATCAGTGATAGCAAGTAGAGCCAAAAAGTAATACATAGGCCGGTGCAAGGATTCCTCATGATGAATTAAATAAAGGAGTCCACAATTCCCCAAAACTGCAATGAGGTACATGAAGAAGAATGGGAGGGAGATCCATACATGAGATGCTTCCATCCCAGGAACTCCATTCAGAATGAAAAATGCAGGAGTCAAGCTGGAGCTATTGGAGTTGAACATGATGGGCAAGAGGAGAGCATGTTATATTCTTCAGTGGTGGCTATTGCCTGCTCAGAAAGAGAATGGATGAATTAGTGTTGCAGGGAAATCAACTATGGATGATTGTAATGGACAAGAATGGAAAACTCTCGCAATTCTTTTCAATCAGATTATTTGTCAAGAATCACATTCAGACAATTGGGGAATTCAGATTAATTTTTGTTGCAATTTGACAAAACTCAAATCTTTTGGTGATTCAACCTTTCTTTGTGCCATTTGGATGTATCATCTTTATCAATAAGTCTCCCTTGATCAAGCACTGAATAAAATCCAAGGCATTGCTCAATTCAATCCATTTATATCTCCGATCTCCAGTCTAAACTAAATTATCTTACCTTCTATTTGCCAGATTGATAACAAGCCATCTTCCTGCTTGGGCAAAGTAATATGAAGTTCACACAAATAAAAATAATATATATATATATATATATATATATATATATATATATATATATACACACACACACATATTTATTTGAGTGGAGAATAGATTCCATACTCTATCATATCTATGGGGCAACACCATGAGCTCTCTCTGAACTAATTATTGGAGTCATCTGTGAAGTAAAGGGAGATACATTAGATTTGTGTGGACTTAGGGAAGCATGTAAATTCTCCAGATAGCACTTTCCTTATCTTGTAAAATGATGAGGTTAGATGACTTCTAAGTCCCTTATAGCTCTAAATCTATATTCTCAATTGTGATTCAAAGAGTTTGATCTACAATGGTTGGAATAAAAAAAATCATGAATTGAAAGAAATACTTTCAATAAATAAGTACAAGAAAGACTAAACTCAAAACTCTTATTGATAAATATTCCATTATCTTCCATTTTTTTTAGAGTTTTTCTATCAATTGTCTATATTCCATCAAAATGGAATTTTGTGTCATTTGCTGGAAGATACAAATTTTATATATTAATAGCCTCTGGTTTTCATGTTTTACATTTAATAATTTTTCATGTTAGTAAGAACATTCACATGAATATAAGAAGGGAAAAACTTATGCCTTTTCCCTATGATTCTACCTAGATTCAAAGAAAGAATATAAATGACATTTGGAGAGTTCTGTTTACTTCTTAAGACTAAGAAAGGAGAGATTTAGTATAAGGGTAAATGTGACAAGAAATTAATTTTATGGTTATTTTTTTCCATGTTCAAAAAAGCATATAGGGGAATGATAGCTATTATTAAATTATAGTATCACATATAGAGGTCATATAGATCAACTGTTAGAACCTGGTCATATAATTCCAATAGTTTGTTTTTTTTCTGTTCTATTACATACATACATACATACATAAGCACACATACACAGATATATCTCTTAGACATAACCAGATATCCTAATTGTTTTACTTGCAAGATCCACTTTAAAAATCACTTTTTGTTATAATCTCCTATCTTTCCATTCATGTCATCAAATCAAATAAGGCTAATAATAGACAAATAAGCAATTCTGCAAGGTGTTGAACTTTAAAAAAAGAGTTTATGGGGAGGCTAGGTGGCGCAGTGCATAGAGCACCGGCCCTGGAGTCAGGAGGACCTGAGTTCAAATCTGGCCTCAGACACTTAATAATTAGCTGTGTGGCCTTGGGCAAGCCACTTAACCCCACTACCTTACAAAAAAACCTTAAAAAAGAGTTTATATGCTATCATGAAAGTCTCTATATACAACTAGAAGTATATTCAGGGGCAGTTATATGGCACAGTGGATAGAGCATTGGCCCTGGAGTCAGGAGGACCTGAGTTCAAATATGACCTCAGATACTTAATAACTGCCTAGCTGTGTGACTGTGGGCAAGTCACTTAATCCCATTGCCTTAAATAAAAAATAAAATAGAAGTATATTCAATTTAAGTATAAATATAATACAATATGATTTGAAGAAGTCAGAAGTAGCTGGGAAGATTAAGAAAGACCTCACATAGATGTTTACTGAACTGAGTTTTAAAAGAAAGTAGGGATTCTAGGGGGTAACTAGGTGGTACAGTGAATAGAGCACCAGTCCTAGAGTCAGGAAGACCTGAGTTCAAATACAGCCTCAGACATTTAACAATTACCTAGCTGTGTGACCTTGGACAACTCACTTAACCCCATTACTTTGCCAAGAAAAAGTAAGGATTCTGAGAGGCATAGGAGAGATGTAGTGGATAGCTACATGCAACTATGAGATAATAAAGTATGAGAAAAGTGAAAAGGAGGGATTCAGGAAAAATATTATGAGAAATTTTAGGAAGAAAAGAACACTTTTATCTGGAAGTACAAAAAAGAATTCAAAAGGAGATGTCTTTTGAGCTAGACTTCACAGGATGGAAAGGGATCCATCTGATAGAAATGTAGAAGAGTCCAGGTTTAGTGGACAACTTGAATAAAGACACAACAATTATACAGGACAGGATGAGAGCAGAGAATAGAGTAGTTTGCCTGAAACAGGGAATATACAAAGGGATTCCAAATTAGGCTAGTCGGCTTGGTAGAAGAAAATTGTGGTGGACCTTCAATTCTAGGATTACTATTTATGCATTGCATAGTAAACAATATTCAGCCACTGTTTTCTTTCCTTTGAGGAGAGAAACCTGGTCATAGCAGTTCATTTTTGAAGATTATATGGGCAGCAGTGTATATAATAAAATCAGTCAATGAGATCACTGAGGAACCTATTAAAATTATCAAAGACAAAATAGATAAGGTATTGAATTAAAGTTCTTGTTGAGTTGTTTTGGTTCACTCCTTGTGATCCCATTTGGGGTCTTCTTGGCAAGGATATTGGAGTAGTTTGTCTTTTCTTTCTCCGGATCATTTCACAGATGAGGAAACTGAAACAAACAGGGATGAGTTACTTGCCCAGGGTCCCATAACTAATACATGTGTTAGGCCAGATTTAAACTCAGATATTCCTGACTCCAGGTCCAGCACTCTATCCATTGAACCACCTTGCTGTCATAGTAGAAGCAACAACTACCCTCTCATTGGCACATAAAATGGGATGTTTTTAATTCTAGATTTTTAATCCTCCTTGACTTGTTTGATTATTTTGACACCTGACTAAACCCTTCTTTTCTTATCCATGTTTCTTTTTAGAATCACTACATTCTAATCTCTCTGTTCACTTTCTTTATCTCCTCTGATGGTTTTTAGTCTTCTTCCCAGGTATGTAGTGATGATTAATGTTTTTTTGAGGAAAGATATTGAGACAGATAATTATCAAGCAGTCTTTAACATGATAGATATCCCTTGTCTTCCTAAGGTATGTATTAAGTATAAAAGAGAACTATCATAAATTGTATACTGTGAGGTAAATTTTTATTATTATTACAAAAATCATTAATCTAAACCTAAAAGAAATAAAAAAGAGGCATGCTTCATATGCACAAAACTATATTATTGTACTATTTGTGGTATCAAAGAATTTGAAGGTGAACTTCTGTTTATGGGAATTGCTCAGTAAATTGTGGATTATTAATATAATGAGAAATCCTGTGTCAAAAGAAATGATATATATGAAAACCTATATAAACTTGGGGAAGTTTATATAACCTAATGGAAAGAGGAAAGTAGAACAAAGAAAATATTCTATCCAATGAAAATAATCATGAAACAACTTTGAAAGCTATCAGAATTCTGATCAGTTCAGGGACTGTTATTAACTTCAGATGACTATTACTAAAACAAACCATAGTGAGAGAAAGTATCCTTTGATAAATATGGCTAAGATGTTGGTTTGGCTTCTTCTACTTATTTGCACTTCTTTATAATAAGAGAATATTTGAGTGAAGGGTGGCACATTGAGTTCTGTATTCAGTTAAGTTAGGAGTTTAAGTTTAAAATGATTTTCAATACTTAATGATTTTTTTCATTAAACACTGGACTCAATTACACACTTAATTAGAGTTGCCCATTGCTATGTATGTTCAAGTATTGTGAGAATGTGACTCATTTTTATTTATGCAGTTGCATCTCTTTGCCTTTACATAACTTACAATGTACCAAATAAAAGAATTAGCAGGAAAAAAAAAAGTCAAAGTGACACAGCTAAGAAGAGGAGGAGTAACCAAAGAAAAAAATATTCTTATAAAAATAAAAAACTGGATTCATTAAAACAAGATGGTAAAAACTTTTAACTACTAAAGAACTAATAAAATAACTAATTATAAACTGATTTTGGAGGATGAAATGATGGGAACAATCCAAGAAAAGAAATGTTCTATATTAGAATTTGTGATACTGAAGATGAAGCATGTATAACAATTCCAAAAGTTCGCAAAAAAAAAATTGATAAGGATCCACAGTCTATAATTTTGCATGTCAAATTATTTCAAGAATGATGGGAATCTTCTAAGAAATAAGTTCTAAAAAGAAAACAAGTTCTTAAAAATCAGAAAAATAGTACATTTAATAGGAAAGAAAAGAAACAGTTTTCTAAAGAGAACAATGTGAATATTCATAAAAACTTTGACTAATTTAAATGAGAGTAGGTAGCTATATAGAAGACAAAAACAAGGACAGGTAATGTGGTCTGAATCCAAAAGACTGGCAAGGTCCTGTAGAGAATAGAGTTAGGAACACTGGAGATAAAAGATAAAATAAGGCTAGAAGTGGAAACAAATGATGACTACAGTAAGAAGATTAACAACTATACTTAAAACAACTGGAAAATCAAAGCAGCATAGGAAGGTTAACAGGATAAAAAGAAAGGTGAGAAGGAACTCATTTTTTTAACCCTTTCTCTTTAAAATTGTCACCAAAATTGAATAAAATAAAAAATGAGTAACAGAAAGTGGAAGCCCTAAAGTGAGTGAAACCATGGAAAGAGATTACCCTGGCTGCTTTCTATAAATTTTTCATCAATTTTCAATGTATTCTTCATATAAGATACTGAAAAAGACTGTTATTCACTAATCCATTTTCAGAGGGTTTGCTGATGTGATTTCAATAATCTTTTAAAGATAATATAAAATGGACAGAAATTATATCCTCTGCCTTAACATCGTGACTTCATTTCTTACAGTATTCTAGAAGATATTTTTAAAGGATACCTTGGAAGTATTTAAGAATAGGAAATAATGATCAAGACCATCAAGAAATCATGTTGTAAAGACTGACAGAGTGCTTTCTGTGGGGGGAAGCAAGATTGGGGGGAAAATTGTAAAACTCAAATAATATCTTTAATAAAAATAAATTAAAAAAAAGAAATCATGTTGTACTAAGATCCTTACCTTTTTTATTTGGTTGCTGGAATTATTGATCAGAATAATTCCAAAGATAAAATAAACCCAAATTACAATGTTTTATAGACTTTTACATTTTACAAAGTTTCTTTGATTAGACTAGTGGAACACCTGAAGAGAATTAAGTTAGATGATCATTTATGTTAGTGGACTGAAAGCTGGTTGAATATATGGAAGTAAAGAGTAATTATTGATGGTTTTCTGCCCCCTAAAAAGAAGGTCAGAAGTGAAATCCAGCAGAAAATTTCCTTTTTTTCTTGATACTTTAGACTTTATCACAGAATTATATAAAGAGAAAGAATTTATCAACTAGGTTGTTATAAAAATAGAAGAGACAGACATCGCCTTGAGTGAGTCAGCATGCAAATACATTTCAGAAAAATGAACTGAACCTAAGATGAAACTTGAGAGTCTTATAATGGGGTTGTAAAAATATTTTCTCAATACAATTTAATACTCTTTCACTACCACCACCATCAAAAATAATGTCTGTTCTGTGCAAAGCAAAATCCAATCATTGTATACTCAGGCTGCATTGACAGAAACATATGATCACAGATCTACAATGACAATAAAGCTCAGAGTCCCATCTCATTCTAACAGGTTAGAAAATTTCAACCCAGAGAGTTTTGGTGAAGTAACCAAAGTTACACAAATATATTAATTCTATTATAGTAGATGTCTTTGCATGGTAAACACTACTTTTATAATACTGGATATAATTATCCCAAGCTTGATAATTTGAATTCACTAGGTGGAATTAGGTACTTTCTTGTAAATGTCTAAGTCACATTGATTGTTACAGTGATTTTCAGATTCCTGAAAGGTTAATTGACAAAATCATGACAAAATCAAAAAAGGCACTTGGGCAATCACTTTCTATGCTTTTGCTCACTTATGGGTTTTAACTGCCTATTACTCATTTTTATTCAATCCTTATCCATTCTGAAAAGGTTGTCATATCTTAACCTCCATTAACTTTTAATTTCTATGAATCACAGAATTGAAAAATAAGTTCATCTCAAGGTTAGAAGAGATGTATATATAAATAAGAATCTCAATTAAAGGTCATTGATTTTTTATGTGTTATTGTTGTTAAGTCAGGTCTATCTCTTCATGACCCCATTTTCTTGGTTAAAAAATACTGCAATGGTTTTCCATTTCCTTCTCCAGCTCATTTTATAAATGAGGAAATTGAGGAAAAGAAGGTTAATAGTTCCAGCTAGTAATTGTCTGCAATCACATTTGAATTTCAGTCTGACTCCAGAACTAGTTCTCTTTCCACCAGGCAATCTAGCTGCCTGGTCATTCTTTACTGGAAGAACTCAAATGAATGAGTGACTACCTACACAGGTTATTCATTACTCTTTGGGAAAATTCTAATTCTTATGAACTTTCTATTATATGAAGCCCGAGACTATCTTCCTGCAACTATAACCCACAAGTTCTGCCCTCTAGAGCCAGGCAAAAGAAATCTATTTGCTCTTCAATATGTAAGTCATTCAAGTACTTACAGATGGAACTTACCCCAGAGTAGATAAAGACCAAATCTCTGTGCATGACTGAGAAGTTACCAAACAAAAACTTGGAGAGCTTGTAATGTCTAGAGCTCAGATTGGGGTCACTGCCTCATATCCTTCTTGTTCAGATTCCTTGGGGATTGTTCTTACAGAATGACCTCAGGTGCATGTGCCTATAGGACTCAATGCCTCAGAAGACTTTAGAGCTGCTGAGATTTAGTCTATATTTAGAATTTATCTAAGTACATTTTTAACATTTTCACCTTTTTCTTTTGAGCAAGTGAAAATAGAGTCTCATACCTAGAGAATAGGAACATTTTTAGATTTGGAAGACTAATTCAACACAGAATAAGAATTACATATAGAATAAGAGTCCTGAAAATTGCTTTTGGAGCTTCCACATGTCATTGTTGACTTATATCTAGTATGAATTCCCCAAAAAACACCAAGATGATTCTTATCATTTGATGAGTAATGATCACCTAGTCTTTGCTTGGAGATTCCTCATCAGAGGACACATGGTATTTCTTGAAGTAACCATTCTCCTTTTCTATGCCTTGAAATGTTATCCAAAATGCAGCTAGATGTCATAGTAGATAGAATACTAGACTGGTCTGGATGACAGAGTTCAAATCTGGTCTCAGGCACTAGGACTGAGATCTTGGGCTATTCACTCAACATCTATTTGACTCAGTTTCATCAATTGAAAAATAGGAGATGATAGAATCTACCTTACAAGGCTATTATGAGAATTAAATGAGCCATCATTTGTAAAGCATTTTCCTTAATTCCTAGCACAGAATAAATACTTGTTTCTTTCATTCCTTCTGCAATTGTTCACTTTCTTTGAAGACTAAATTTTGACTTTACAATGTCCACTCATTTTTTCTAATTCTGACTCCAAAGCCAAACAGAACAAATCTTATCATTTTTTGGTACAATTTATGAAATACTTGAAGGCACCTATTTTCCCCTACTACTATCTTCAGTCATCTTTTCTCCAATCTAACTGCCAGTTCATTCAATTAATACTTATAATTCCTGCATCAGTTCCTTCCCCATGTTAGTGGCTTTTTCACTATCTATATTGCTTTGCACTTGATGTTGCCCAGTTTATAGAATTCTTTTCTGAAAATTTGGAGACCAGAACTGTAGACAATTTTCAAGGTATAGGTTGATGAGTGCAAAGTATCTTCTATCTGTTACCCCACCCCATCACAACCCCAGTCTAGAAAAGTCAATTTATCTTAATGAAGTCTAACAGCACTGGCTTTTGGAGCTGCTGTATGTCATTGCTGACTCACACTACACATGCACAAAAACCCCCAAAATTTTTCAGATAAATCACTATATAATTATTTTTATTCCATATCTACTGTTTATTTCAATGATTTTCTTCAAATCGTTTTAAAGAATTTATATTTTTACTTTGAAATATCTAATAGTCTGTAATCTCTCTCATGAATGACTCTCTCATGAATAAGATTACATACACTAGTGATAATGATAGCTGGCACTATCATCAAAGTATTATCAAAGGATTTGTGACCATTTAAATGTATATGTACATATATTTAAATATATGTGGATATATATATCTATATCTATATCTATATATCAATATGCATATAGAACAGTTGCTGTTCAGTTGGTTGAGTTGTGAACAATTCTAAGTGCCTTCATTTGGGGATCATTCCAGGCATGAAGGAGAATCAGTGAAAGCTGACTGATAATGTATCTTTTTTGAGGAACAGGAAAGAGATTAATATTATTGGAGCAAAGAACATGTGAAGGGTATAAGATGTAATAATACTGTAAAGGTCTGACAAGGGGTAGGATACGGTAGGAAAAGCTTCAATTACCAAACATAGGATTTTATATTAGATTCTGGATAGATAATTGATTAGGGAGTTGACATGGTAAAACCTGTGTGGCTGCATGGGGAAATGTATTGAAATGGGCAAAGACGTGTAGCAGATTACCAAATCCGGTCTCAAACACTTAATAATTACCTAGCCTGTGTGGCCTTGGGCAAGCCACTTAACTCCATTTGCCTTGCAAAAAAAAAATAAAATAAATGTAGACAACATTAAATACTTGGAAATCTACCTCACAAAACAAACCCAGAAACTGTATGAACACAATTATGAAGCTCTCCTCACCCAAATAAAGTCAGATCTAAATAACTGAAAAAATGGCAAGTGCTCATGGATAGGTTGAGCTAATATAATAATAACAATTCTACCTATATTAAATTACTTATTCAGTGCCTTACCAATCAAACTACCAACTAACTACTGTACTGAGCTAGAAAAAATAGTAACAAAATTCATCTAGAGCACCAAAAGTGCAAGAATAGCAAGGAAACTGATGGAGGGAAAAATATAAAGGAAGGTGGCCTAGCTCTATTAGATCTAAAGCTATACAATAAAGTGGCAGTCATCAAAAGTGCCTAGTATTGGTTAAGATATAGAGTAATGGATCAGTGGATTAGGATTGAATCAACAGAAACTGCAGTAAATGACTACAGCAATCTACTATTTGACAAACCCCAAGACACCAGCCTCTGGGAAAAGAACTCACTATTTGACAAAAATTGTTGGGAAAACTGGAAAATAGTATGACAGAAACTAGGCATAGATCCACATCTTATACCCGATACAAAAATAAGGTCAAAATGGGTACAAGATTTAGACCTAAAGGACAATACCATAGATAAATTAATAGATCATGAAATACTCTATCAGATCTATTGAAAGGGGAAATAAGAAATAGAGCAAATTATAAACTGAAAATGAATGATTTTGACAATATTAAATTAAAAAGGTTTTGCACTAATAAAATCAATGCTGCCAAAATTACAAGAAAAAGCAGAAAGCTGGGAAACAATCTTCACAATCAAGAGTTCTGAGAAAAGTCTTATTTCCAAAGTATATAGAGAATTGCATCAAATTTATAAGATCACAAGTCATTCCCCAATTGATAAATGGTCAAAGGATATGAACAGTTTTCAAATGAGGAAATTTAAGCTATATATAATCATATGAAAAAATGCTCCAAATCACTATTGATTAGAGAAATGCAACAATGAGATATTATGTTACACCTATTAGATTAGCCCAGATGAGTAAAAGGGAAAATGATCAATGTTGGAGCGTTTGTGGGAGGATTGGGACATTGATACATTGCTAGTGGAATTGTGCATGGATCCAACCTTTCTGGAGAGCAATATGCAACTATGCCCAAAGAATAAAGCTGTTCATATCCTTTGACCCAGCAATTCCAATTCTAGGACTTTTTCCATAAGCAATTGTAAAAAAATGGGGAAAGTCCTACATATTGCAAAATATTCATAGTAGCTCTTTTTTGTAGTGGCAAAGAATTAGAAATTGAGGGGATGCCCTTCAATTGGTGAATGGCTAAACAAGTTATGTAATATGAATACTATGGAATATTATCATTCTATAAGAAATCATAAATGGTCAGACTCTAGAGAAACATGTAATGACTTATGGGATCTGATGCTGTGCGAGAGGAGTAGAGCCAAGAGAACAATGATACACATCAATATTATTAGGAGATGAATAACCTTGATAAAAGTAATTTCTCTCACCAGTCTAGAGATCTAGGACAACCATATTTGATTGGTTATGGATTATATTATCCCGAACTAAAGGAAGAAAAACAAAACAAAACACACAGGGAAAAAAACAACCCTTCTGAATCTGATGAACACTTAATAAAAATTATTTCTTATGTATCTCTTTCCCTTAATCCTAATTCCTCATGTTGAAAATTACTAATTTGAAAATATGTTTAACAAAATATGTATATAAAATGCTAACCTGACTATTCCTTGCTGAGGGAGGAAGGTGGAAAGGGAGAGTGGGGGGAAATTTTGTAACTTGGAAATATGCCTGTACACATGGCTGAAAATTAATTAATTAATTAATTTAAAATAAAAGTTTAGGGGCATCTAGGTGGCTCAGTGGATAGAGCACCAGCCCTGGAGTCAGGAGGATCTAAATTCAAATTTGGCCTCAGACACTTGATAATTGCCTAGCTGTGTGACCTCAGGCAAGTCACTTGACCCCTTTGCCTTAAATAAATAAAATTAAAAAATAAAGAGTTTATGTAAATGAAAGATAGTGTTATGAGGTCATGAGCTGCATAAGTCTTTAATAGCAGGTAACAATTGCTGCTTCTGTTTCCAACTCCATTCCTCCCAAGAATTACCTGCCATGTCTGATAGTCCTGGCCTACTCTAGCTTTAAATTCAACAAGAAATATGAGTTTGTTCTCTTTTGCTACATTGATGAAGGAATTAGCAATAGATGATGGCATAGCATTTTCCTATAAGTGGCAATCTCATTATCGTGAGACAGTCGTTCATTCCATTTGGTAGGAGTTCAAGCTTGTTGACTAGATAAGTTTTGATTGCAAAACCTTCCCCAGATTCATGGTGCTCCTCTTCACTGTGGCTACTCCAAAAACCATGTATCCAGTTCTAACTTTAATATGCAGGCCTTCATTTGTCAGCCTTTTCTCACTCAGGGCTACTATTTGAATACTTGTTGAGGTCTCTTACAAAAAGAGCTGTTCATCTTTAGATCTTGTTGCCTATGACTGTGGGCACATACCATAACTGATTGTTAGTAGAATCTTCTCTGAAGAAATTTTTGCGTAATTTTTTTGTTTCAACTGAAGGATGGGGTCCCCACCTGCTGCAGTCATCAGGTCTGAGTTGTACATGCAGACAATTTTGTGGTTACTTTTTCTAGCCTCTTCCTCACACCAAGAGATGAGCAATGTGATTCCCAAAAGGGCTGCCCAGTCACCCAGGGGGCTGCCAAATCCCATTGCTACTTTCAGTGGGGAAATGAACCTATGACCTGTGCCACCTGTGTGAAGGTGTGTGACTACAGCTACCAATGCATCTTCTCCTGCTGCTTTATCACTTGTCTATAGTCACAGGACTTTGAGATAGGAATAGTAATGTGGAATAGGTGATGACTTTTGATTCATGCCTAAATTGGATTTAAGTGAGGCAGACTAACACAGAGTCATCAGTCTCACTCTCTCCCCAAATGATCATGGTCCAGTGGCAAGACAGAGTCAAGACAACTAGTATTGACTTTAGATGCAGTGGATAACCTTAAATTCCTCAATGCCTAACCATGTTCTATGCCTTCCACGGTATGTACTTCAGCTGGCTTCATGGCCATTGGAACAAAGTATTCTTATCTGCCCATTCCACCAGTGGAAGACATCCCATGCTTGGGTTAGATGCCCAGCCAACTCACTGATGAGTTTGAAACACCTTCAGTTACCCTCTACCCAGTTTAGGTCACCTGCTGAAATGGTTTACTGAAGTGTGACTGCTGTGAATGCTATAGCTTCTTGGAGCCACAGATAAGAATTAGGTGGCTCAGGTGGACATCAAAGGTGGAAAGCAGCCTTGAAAAGGTCTTGGCAGCCCTCACACCAAAGGTACTAATATTGCTTGAACATAACCTATACCCCAGGAATGTACTAATAAAGGACAGGCAGAACCTGACCATACCCTTTCTACATGTGAATCGATACTTTTAAAAAAATATTTCATTGCAATATGGAAGGATACATAAAGAGGAGGAGGGGAGCATTAGGGATTAATGATTCATTAGGGTCAAATCAAGGGTTAGTAATGAAGAGAAGGTGATCTTTGTTCTTTCAACAGGAGAAGAATCTGTAAGGCATGCCTGAAAAGGCAGAAAAAAGAAAGAAAAAAAGAAAATTTCCACTAATAAATGCTCCTATGGATGAAGAAAGTTGGTCAGTGAAGGGAAATGAGGACCATATACAAAATGAGACCTAGGGAATTTAATGCTTATTAAATCTATTTTTCCTACATAGGGTGAAATTTGGATGGTAACTGGTACCTGGAAGAGTAGAAGAGTATGGACACAGGAAAGAGATTTCCAGGGAAAAGGAGGAAAAACAAGAGAAGTTATAGAACACTGATGGGTTGCATACTTAAGAGACTTAGATGGAAAAGTATCCTACCATGAGTGAGTGTTCTCTGCAATAATTGGCATGAATTTATGCCCACAAAGGAATTAGCCATTCCTTGTGACTATTTCTGTTTACTGGGACTATAAAATACTGAGGTCAGGAACACTATAGACACAGGGGATTCTCATTATGCAATTTTTTTTTACCCTCAGGGAGGAAATGGGGGAAAGAAAGCATTTTCCCCCTCAATATAAACCCTTTCCCTTTTGTACAGGAAAATTACAGAGAAATCAGAGAGATGGGAACTATAGAATCCTTTCCCTGAGAAAGAAATACTCATTCTCAAGGAAGTGGGTGAGTATATTTTTAATAGTTTTCAGCAATTTAAGAGACCTCGGATTATGAAAAATAGTAACTTTAAAGAAAATAAAAAAGAGAAAAAGACAAGTAACTAAATTGAGAAACTAAGTGGTCATATCCAGAAAGGAGAGACAAGGAGCCACCCAGAATGAGGATGCTTATTAATATTTGTCTTATTATTGAGTATATCATTGAGAAAATCTAGAGGTATATATCTAGTTAATAAATGAGGAATCAGGCAGAGAAAGAGAAGAACATCCATGGAGGCTTTTGAGGTAGAATAAAGCCTTGGAAATTCTGTATAATTAAGGATATAGTGAATGACTATATATATGGAATTAAGAATATGTCCTGTGTGGGGGAGAGGAACCTCTGCTGATGGGAAGACTGAAAATATAAGTTAATGTAAGAATATAAATATAAATCTTTTCCCCCCAGGCCCACACAGTGTATGTCTCTTTCAAATACTTTCATGTTTACCAGTTGCAACTTGATTCAGGAAGGGGCTAATGCTAATCACCTAAAATTTTCTAGATATTCTAAGATACTGTACATTGGCTGTAGAGAGGAGATTATCCAGATTCGTCTTACTTCTGTCAATCTTACCTAGAAAAGGGCTAAGAATAAGGATAAAAGGAAATGCTAAAATAATGCTCCTCTTTGGTTATAGGAAAAATAAAAGGATCCAGGTTTATACTTCAGATGCATTGCTGCCCATTCAAAAGAAAAAGGTAATGAGGCCACCTTTTCTTATTACCTGGAGAAAATTACATATACTATTAATCTAATATGGGTGTTCAGAGGAAGCAAAGAACTCAACAGAGAGAGACTTTCTGTGAACTGACCAATTCCTTCTGCAATGAATGATCTTAATGTTTTCATACTGCCTTTTTGGAAAACTCCTTTCTCTCAGGAGACTCTAATTAGAGATGACTACAAAGGGAGAGAGAGTGACTGAATTCTGCTTTATAATCCTAATGAGCCCCTCACAGTTAGTAATGCCTTCTGTATGGCCCAGATTTGGAATGTCAGGATCCAATATGACTATAAAACTAAAATAAATACCTATTTATATATTGCTCTCTGTTCTCTACTAAATGATTCAGATCTTGTGGAGACTGGTGTCAAAAATTCCTTTTTCCCCTGTTGAAGAAAATGAAATCCTTTCCAGCTAAACCAGCTTTAAATTGCCCCAGTTGGACAGGATTCTGCAAAGTGGTATTTGAAGGGAGAAACTGCAGAAAAAGTATTAGGAAGAGAACAGAATCCTCCTGTTTATGACTTAAATATCTCCTGGACTATGAAAAAGTAGCTGTTGGCAAAATATTTAAAAGACACATTCCCCAAGGATGTCTTCATTCAAGGCTTAGTAGGATAGTACCTTTACTCTTCTAGATTGTAGAGAAGAGAAACACACTGGAAAGAAAAAAATTGAAAGCAACCAAAGTTTAAATATTGGCCAAGTTTCATCTTGGTTTGTAAACTGTCTAAGGAGCCTTCCTCCAATCCATGAGAATACTGAGTTGTATTTTTTTTAATCCAAACTAAAAGGATACAGTAAGCACGGAAAACAGGTTACAATCTGAGATCACACAACTTAAATCATATTTTTACCAGGAAATCTCTCAACAGAAATTCTTACATATGATTATCTGTTTTCAACTCTGTTCTTGTTGAGTGATGTAAATTCACCACCATCTGAGATAACTCACTCTGCTTGGGAAAATTCTAATGCTTAGAAAGTGGTTTTTTCCCTTATGTGGAATCAAAAACTTCCTCTTCTAGAATGAGACTTTATGTTCTTTTTTTGAATGGGTTCAAATCCTGCTCTTACTTTATATAAAACAGATTGTTCTTGATAATATGTTTGTTTCACCTTTGAAGTATTGGTTATTATTTAGATAAGACATGACAGGAAGATACTAAGGGAGGTATCTTTTGAGTGAGTAAATCAGGGAGGAAATAATACTCTTGAAACATTTTTTCTTCTCCAGACTTCAGAAATAAAAAAAAAGTGGTAATTTAAAGGACTAATCCTTGGTAAGATGTTTCATTCCAATGGCACTCAATTTCACCCACTGTTCTTCCTTTTACTTGGAATCCCAGGATTAGAAGAGATGCACATCTGGATCGGCTTTCCTTTCTGCTCTGTGTATTTGATTGCACTCTTGGGAAACCTCACTATCCTTTTTGTAATTCAGACTGAACACAAACTCCATCAGCCAATGTTCTATTTTCTAGCCATGTTGTCCACAATTGACTTAGCTTTATCCTCATGTACCATCCCCAAAATGTTGGGAATCTTCTGGTTTAACCAGAGAGAGATTAGTTTTGGGAGTTGTGTTACCCAGATGTTCTTCATTCATATGCTCTCTGCTATGGAGACTTTTGTGCTTGCGACCATGGCTTTTGATCGCTATGTTGCCATCTGCCACCCTCTTCGATATACTATGATATTAAACAACAGAGTCATTACTATCATTCTAGCAATTTTGATCCTGATTAATTTCTTTCTGCTGTTTCCAGTGGTGTTTCTCATCCTGAGACTGCCCTTCTGTGGGCACCACATCATCCCTCACACTTACTGTGAGCATATGGGCATTGCCCGATTATCTTGTTCTAGCATTAAAATTAATAATGTATTTGGCTTAGTTATTATAGCTATCACATTGGGGGAGGCAATTCTTATTGCCATCTCTTACATGAAGATACTCCATACTGTCTTTCAACTCCCATCTAAGGATGCTCAACTTAAAGCTCTCAATACCTGTGGTTCCCACATCTTTGTGATCTTATCCTTCTTTGTCCCAGCCTTCTTCTCTGTTCTCACTCATAGATTTGGACGTAATGTCCCTGGATATATCCACATCCTACTAGCTAATCTTTATGTGGTTGTACCTCCTGCCCTTAATCCTGTGATCTATGGAATCAGAACAAAACAAATACGTGACCTGGTGGTGAGACTATTTAAGAAAGCCTGTTTTTCATCAATGTGACATGAAGAAACCAATTAATGTTTTTCTTGAGTTCTATCTCAAATGAACAAATGCTGTTATTCAGAAATTTATTAAATAGAAGACGTACTCTACAGTACACATAATCTAAACATGGCATTCTAAAATTATGATTGAACAGGTAAATCTGTGAATAATGAAAGTCCAATAGAAAGGGACTATCAAAAAAACCATCAGTAAATGATTGTTTTCAATCTATTAAGCTCATCATTTTTCCCCTTTACATTTCTGTTCTTCTGATCCATATTATGACTCCCTTCATACTCTCCTATCTTCCAGGACAAGAATGACTGGTATATGATATGATGATTCCTCCATCTGACTATACAAAAGGTTGATCAAGCACTAATCGGTACAGTAGAGGTGTTCTTAATAACTTGTTTGTATATAGAAATCTTAGAAAAGTATAGTATGTTATTTGAATATTGATATCAAATGATGACTCTTAGTTACAGGGAGTAATACAGCATAATACTCCTTGTTTACTTCTCTCAGATTTGGAAAGTACCTTGAAGATGGCCTCTTCTAACCTATAAATTTATATTTATCCCTTCTGCAATATGCATTATGTATATGAAGATTCATAGTTAGAAGGATACCATGAAAGAAACTATAGAATCTAAGATTTTTTCCATCATCTGAAAATATAAAAGGGAAATCCACTCATGAAGAATGATAAGCTCTCAGAAATGACAGTTTGTGGACATAGAGGCAAATTCTTTTGATGAAGAAGAAAAGATAATACAGCTATGACACAAGAAATCCATCAAAGAAATTAGTACTAATTATTACATGGATAATAAATGGAATTTAGCATAGTCAAATAAAAAGGAATAGCATGGTCCTGTGGATTAGGAAGTTCAGTTGAATTTGTAGCTTGTGGTAAAGGAAACACTTCACAGGTATCCATAATCTTACTCATGTAGATGATCTCTTTTCCATGGAGCTTACCCAAACTTTTGTATTTTATGATTCTTGTTTATTTGCTTAATGATTTTTCCCCTGACAAGGGTTCAATAAAATATGCTAGACTCCTTCCCTTTGCTCTAATAATATTTGAGAGGTACAAGTATAGCACTAAGACAAATAATCTGTTTTTCTGGAGTTGAGGGAAAAATTTCAGAAGCTTGAAGTGTGATCAATTCCATTTGTGAGAGCATTAATACACATTTTATAAGAGATTGTGTTTCCATTTAGTTTTGGAGCTTTTAGCATTATAGTAATAATAGCTTATATTTATATAACACCTGTTATATGTAAGGTTCTGTGCTATACTTTACAAATATTATCTCATGTAATCCTCACAGCAGTCCTTGGAGGTAGAAACTATTATTATAATCCCTATTTTACAGTGGAGTAAACTGAGGAAAGGGCAGGTAGATGGCATAGTGGATAGAGTACAAGGTCTGAAGTCAGGAACATCCAAGTTCAAAAATTACATCAGACAATTATTAGCTGGGCAAATCATTTCATCTTTTTAGCCTCAGTTTTGTGCTGGAGAAGAAAATGGCAAACTATTCCAATATCTCAGCCTGAAGTGATTGAATAAAACAAAAATGAGGAAAAGAGAGGTTAAGTGATTTGTACAAAGTTGCGCAGGTAGCAAATGTGAGATGAAATCTGATCACAGTCCACGCACTGTGCCATTTAGAAACTTCAATACTACTATGTTATTAAATTATGCCTCTAATATTATCTCTATACAATTAAAAATTCTAACTTGTTAAGTAGCTGATTAAATATTCATCATTAAAAGACAGAAGTAGAACTACTGCTATTACTATATTTTCTATTTTATATCACTGATAATCTTTTACTAATTTAACTGTCATTTATAATAGCATATAGATTGAGAACTCTCACTTATCTCTTATTTATTTTCCTTTACCATTACATATAGCAATATTTGTGTTTTTCCTTTCTTTAGATTCATTTGAAATTCAATTTTTCCGATACCATTATGTGACACCTGCTTTATTTGGCTTTAAAGTCTTAAATGAGACTAACCTCTTAATTTTATTTGATTCTGTCCTCTTACTTGAAATACATTTCTGGTTACTAATACTTTGATGAGTTGTGTTTCATAATATATCCCACAATTTATTTGTTTTTATTTTAAGGAAAAGAACTTAGCCATTTATGTTTATTTTAGCATCACCCCCCCCCCCAGTAGTTCATGTGGAATAGAGGGGAGTTACATGTAATCTAATTTTATGTATTATTTCACTATTCAAACTAATAAGTCAAACAAATTACATTTCTATATTTAAATGACTGAATCTTAATCTTCCTTTATATTGAACCACATTTTTATTATTTTTGCTGATGGTGGGGTCAGAGACTGAACTGCAGGTGTACACTTGCATCTTTCAGCTTTTTTCCAAGATATTCATGGGGAAAAGAGAAGGAAAAAAATAAGAGTGAAGTTGAAAAATGAACTTTCCCAACATTTTGGGGAGGGGTGGTAAACATGATAGCAATTATCTAGACTTTGGCCAACTTTAGAATAATTCAAAGAATGATATTGGCTTAGCTGTGTATTGGGGTTAAAAACTCAGAAGTCTGCTCTCTGAAATTTACCTATGACCAGTGACCTAAGACTTAAACCTAAGTGAGTATGTGTGATAGGGGAATCAGAATATAGAAGTCTTCAGTAACATTAATAGCCTCAAAACACATTGGTGGAGGAGGGGCAGCTAGGTGGTGCAGTGGATAAAGCACCAGCCCTGGAGTCAGGAGTACCTGGGTTCAAATCTGGTCTCAGACACTTGATAATTAATTACCTAGCTGTGTGGCTTTGGGCAAGCCACTTAACCCCATTTGCCTTGCAAAAAAAAAAACAAAAAAAAACAAAACTAAAAAAAAACCCACATTGGTAGAAAGATGGGAGAGAGTTAGATGGTCCCATTGGGGGACCTTGAGAAGACTTTTGTCTTAGCTTTCTGAGAACAATGACTTCAAGGCATTCCCTGGCCAATTCCAAACCATACCATCTTTGCTTTGATTATATTCTTTTCTTGCCTTCCCTCAGATTTCTAGCTCCCTTTTATGTGGTTTTACTTAGGGTGTAAACTCCTAGAAAGGAATGGCTGTGGGGTTTCCTTGTTTTTCCTAAAACTTAGAATAGTGATAAACAGATGGTAAGTACTGTCCTAAGAAATAAGACTAATGTATGGAATTGTTATGTTTAGAGAAATGTTATAATTTATGTCACCTTATTTTTAAAATAAAATGAAAGAAAATGTAGGTTTTACCATACTAATTAATATCTTTATATGGTAAGTACATTCAATCAGTTAATCAGTTAGGAATCCAGTCAGTCATACAGTTATTAATTTATTCAATTGATCAGTACCAGCTCATAGACTTCAGGACACCAAAAATAATTAGCTTTATAGTAAACAGCAATATTATCAATATTTCCTTCTCTCTCTCTCTCTCTCTCTCTCTCTCTCTCTCTCTCTCTCTCTCTTTCTGTCTCTGTATGTCTATCTCTCTGTGTCTTTCTCTCTCTGTCTCTGTCTCTCTCTCTGTTTTTGTCTCTCTCTCTCTCTCTCTCTCTCTCTGTCTCTCTGTCTCTCTGTCTCTCTCTCTCTCTCTCTCTCTCTCTCTCTCTGTCTCTCTGTCTCTCTGTCTCTCTCTCTCTCTCTCTCTCTCTCTCTCTCTCTCTCTTCTCTCTCTCTCTCTCTCTCTCTCTCTCTCTCTCCTGTCTCTGAGTTACTGACGTTTTGTTAATTTTTTCCTGTTTTTGTAAATTTCTTTGGTTCCAAGTGAACTGAACTGCATGCTAATAAATGGCTATTTTCTCTTCTTGTTGTTTTCAGTTCACTCTTACATACCAAATAGACTTCATTATACTTAGGTTGTGCTATCCTTTATGTAGAACTTGGATATCATTGACCCCCTGTCAATAATATAGGAAATGCAAAGTTGGTATCTAGCCTTGATGGTGGCTTCTGCTAATGTGAAGTTAAGGTCTTCTCTTCAATCTTCCAGCCCCTGGAATTCTGAGGAAGTATTTTGTGATCAAAGGAATTGAAAGATAAATTTTTTTGTATAAAATTTACTGGCCACTCTGGGGACAAACTGAAGTTTATACCTTTTGGGGGACAGGGAATCAGGTCATAAATTTTATGCCTGATGAATTACATGAATAACAGCATTTTGAGAGAAGGGTAAAAAAGAACTATACACAAGTTCACTTTATAATTAGTATGCCTATGTTCTCCCCTTGAAGATGCATTCACCACATCACTGAGAGGGAAAAAATAAAATTTCTTTCTATTTAAACTTGCAGCATTCAATTGATTTTGCACTAGACTATAACATGCATATGTTGCATATCTTGTGTGAGTAGGGAGATATAAAGTTTAAGTTTTAAAATGAAAGCAGAATGTCAAGACTTTCTTTCTCCACTCTCATATGCACACTGGAATTGATACAAAGGTAATCTCTGTTTTTATGTTTTTAATTAAGTTGTCCTTGAGAACTTGGTTTCTTATTAATTGTGAGATTATTTTTCACTATTAAAAATAAAAGAATACTCTTTCTAGAAGTGCTATTTTCTGGGAAGGACAGAACAGAATATTGTGAACGTCTTCATTTAACATTTATCTTTCCTGGTGAAGATGTGAACCAAATATTATTGGATCTCTTTGATCCTGACTTCATCAATAAAAGGATTGAGTTCAGGAAGGTCAATCATATATAGATTGGTCAATAAGATATGGATATAGTGTGGAACATTGTGACTTTATATTTGGGTGAGAAATGAAAAGAAAGCAGAAGTGAAGAAGAATAAGATGACACAGATATGGGAACCACAAGTGTTGAGCATCCTGAGAAATAAGTTTAAAAATTCCTTAAAGAATTTGGATATAAGAAATGGTAATGAGGGTCAAACCTAAAAATATTATACAAATAATTATGTTTACCTGGATGCTGGCATAAGACAATTGTACATTTCCCATGTGTTCACAATAGGTATAAAGAATGACATGACTACTGGAATATAACAGCCTGAGGACAAATACTGGTGTCATTAAAGAAAAATTCCTCAAGATACCTCTCCCAAATCAATTGACAATGGCTTTATTAAAAAGGATCATGCTCTTCTTGAGAGGGTGGCCACATAGGGATCCATGGTCAAAGCCACAAACACATTGCTCTCCATCCTAGTGAAAATATGTATAAAAAACATCAGAGTGAGGCATCCCTTAAAGTTAATCTCCCTCATATTGAACAAGAAATGCCCATAACCTTAGAGATAGTGAATGTGGAGAGACTCAAGTCAATAGTGACCCAAAAAATTAGAAAATAGAATATGGGTTAGTGAGATTTTGCTCAGTATTGCTCACAAAAAGAATTTCCCACAAATGCAACTGGATACACAGCACAAAAAGGGAAACCTATCCAGATCTATCCTTCTTTCAGTCCAAGAATTCCCAGTAGCAGGAAATTGGAGAAATAGAAGTATTATTAAATGAAGACACCCTCTCAATGCTATCCAAATCCACTGTTATTAAAAGAGAAATTTCCACCCCCCCCACACACTTAATGGAGACATTACATTCATCCATTTCTTTGTTATCTGGAGAATCATGGAGAAAACAATGTTATTCCAAATGACATTTCATTACTTACTTATCTCTAGTTAAATTTTCTTGATTATTTTCAAATTAACATAGCACAATTTTACTTTCAAATGAAAGGTAGACTCTGAGTTAGTTTGAGTACAAATGCCTCAAACACTATAAATGCTATAAGTATGATAACTAAAATTTCCAGAAAGTATTAGAAAAAAAGAGGTTTGCAAAGAATTAAGATAAAGTTCTAATGCAGACTTGTAAGTCATTGTGCTCATGTCTAGTTGTCATAGATCAGGAAAGATATTTGTAAATTAAAGATTGTCCAGAGGAAGGTGCTGATGATGAAGTAATGATGAAGATGGAGGACAGTGATGACTAATCTATGTCATATGTGAAGAGGTTTAAGAAACTGTGAATATTTTGGCCTAGAGAAAAAAATGATTATTAGGGAAGTCATTGTAGATACCTTCAAGTCTCTGAAGGATTATTCTGTATAATAGGGATTTTGCTTGTATCATTGCCCGCCCCCCAGAGAGCAGAACTAGGAAAAATGGGGAAAAGTTGTGAAGATGTAAATTTGTCTCTGTTTTAGGGGGGAGGGGGAAATCATCCAAATTAAAATGATCTGAGAATGGAATGGACTGTCTGGTTGTCTTCTACTAAAAATTAAAATTAACAAAAATTTAGCAGGAAAAAGGTAATTGAAGGTATCCCATACTAAAAGAAACTGACTTGGAAAACAGATCAAGAAATACAAATTAGGAGCAACTAGGTGGTGTAGTAGATTGAGCACTAACCCTGGAGTGATGACTGGAGTTCAAATCCAACCTGGACACTTAATAATTACTTTGCTGTGTGACCTTGGGCAAGTCACTTAATCTCACTGCCTTGCAAAAAAAAAGAGATATAAATTAAGCAAAGACTAAAACTACTTAAAAACCATGATCTAAGATCTAAGGAAGGAATAAAAAAAGGAAGGAAAGAAGAAATAAGATAAGAAAAAAGAACCTGTATATCATATTGAAAAAAGTCATTAAAATTTACATATCTTAGAACCAGAGGTCAAAGTAAAAATATAATCAACTGATCACCTCTTAAAGAAATTAAAAGATGAAAATTTCAAAGTACAGCAGTGTCAAAATCCAGAATTTTCTGGTCTGAGAAAAAAAAAATTATGCAAACAACCAGAAAAGGTAGAATTAAGTACCAAGAATAAGAGTAAAAAATCACATGATATTTAGTTGTTACCAACTTCTGATCACAAAGGCCAACAAAATTGAGGGCTAGACTTTTTTTTTGATCCTCACAACCTCCCAATTCTAATTAAAATAAGAATTTTGTACAAAAGATATTGCAGTTTCATCTTTGCCAGTCATCTAGAAGAGATGGGAGGCAATCAGGGTTATGAGACTTACCCAAGGTCACACAGCTAATAAGTGCCAAGTATCTAAGACTGAATTTGAACTCCTGTCCTCCTGGCTCTAAGGTTAGGGCTCTTATCCACTGCACCACCTAGCCATCTCCGGTTGTCCTGATTCATGTCTAATCACTGGATCCAGATGACTGGAGGAGAAAGTGAAGCTGGTGACTTAGCACAGTTCCCCTCTCACTCAAATTCAGTTCATGTATTTTTTTCTCTCCTGAGCTGAATGGATCCCCTGGTGGACAGGGGAACTCAACATCATGGCATGACATCATCTGATGTTATGGCCTTCTTCAAAAATGAAGGAGCTGGAGCGGCTAGGTGGCACAGTGGATAGAGCACCAGCCCTGGAGTCAGGAGTACCTGAGTTCAAATCTGACCTCAGAGACTTAATAATTACCCAGCTGTGTGGCCTTGGGGAAGCCACTTAACCCCACTTCCTTACAAAAACTAAAAAAAAAAAATGGAGTCATCAGTCATCTAAGACACCAAGAACTCAAAAGAGAAAATGGTCATTTGACCTAAATTCTCTTTTCTCCCCTTCTCCTTAAGTCATGTTATTAACCAGATGACCTCTAACAGTATCTTCTCCTTTAGCCTTGCCTCACAAGTTGATGTCACCCAACCTACAGAAGCGAACCCTTCTATATGAGTAAATAATTTCATTACTAGCTATGTGACTTTAGGTAAGTCACTGAAGCTGTTTTCTTTAGTTTCTCTGACTATAAGATATGAATAATAATAGCAGTTGCCTTGTGAAGTTTTGGGGAGGAACAAATGAAAAAATATTTTTAAAGTACTTAACATAGTTCCTGAGTCATAGCAGTAACTAAATTCTTATTCCCTCCTTCCCATCATTCCATCTTGTTTGTACTAGCAGATTGTCCCATCTATCATCTTCATTATTTTATTTATTTCCAATCTATTTCTAGATGCTTCTTTATAAGTTAAAATATATCTAATTCTCTTTCATGACCCCCCAAAACTCTCCTTTTATTCATCCATCTATCCATCTATCCATCCATTGATCCATTGTTCCATTCATCTATTCACCCATCACTATTACCATTGTAGATTTCTTAAACTCAACATAAACAAAACTGAATCCATTATCTTTTCCCTTCAAACCCTCCTCTTTTCCAAATTTCCCTATTACTTTCAAGGGCATCACCAGCCTCTTAGTCATATATGCTGGCAACCTAGGTGTCAATGACTCCTTACTCTAATTGACCGTTTCCCCCCATAAATTATCTGTTTCTAAGGCCTACCAATCTCAGCTTTATAACATCCTTCAAATATGTTGCCATCGGTCGCCATCTCTGTTTTTGATATTGCTCCTATCTGCATGCAAGTCCTCCTCTCCTCACACCTAGACTATTGCAATAGCCTGCTAGTTGGGTCTGCTTGTCACAAGATTCTCCCCACTCCAGTCCATCTTCCATTCAGTTACCAAAATGACTTTCCTAAAGCATATTTACTATAATGTCAATGCCCTATTTAGCAAACCCTAGTGGCTTCCTGTGACCTTTGGAAACAATTATAAAACCTTCTTTTTTGGCATTAAAAGCCTTTTATAAACTGTTACATATAAGGAAACTGAGGCAAACAGAGGTTTGTGACTTGTCCAGAGTCATTGTTGATCAGTATGTTTGACTCTTCCTGATCCCATCTGGCTTATTTTGTATTAGCAAAGTTACTGTAGTAGTTTGCCAGTTCCTTCTCTAGCTTATTTTACAGATGAGGAAACTGAGACAAATGAAAGTTAAATGACTTGCTTGCTCAGGGTCACTCAGTAAATGTCTGAGGAAGGATCTAAACTTAAGGCTTTCTGACTCTAGAGAGGGTGCTCTATCCACTGTACCACATAGCTATACTGTCTATTCTGTAAGTTATCCTCTTTACAAAATATTGTTAATAACTACTTATAGCTAAACAAAAATACCTTCTTTTTTCTTTGAGACTTTCCACTCATTTCATCAATTTTATTTTTATTGATTTTAGTATCATATCAAATTTATTTCGCAATGAATTATTTCCTCTCCCATAATCAGGAAGTCATTCCTTTCAACAAAAGATGTTAAAAAATAGAAAAAAGAAAAAAAAGCAGTTCAGTAAAGCCACCTGATTCATCAGTTGTAATTCATAGTGTATGAACATAGCACAAGATACATGACTATATCTTGTGTCTTGTCTTAACTTTTCTCTTGGGGCCAAGCTTCCTTCTACTCTCTCTGCTACTTATTTATATTGTTCAGGTACCTGCTTGACTTCATTCATGTACAATGTCAGTATGAATTTTAGTAAAGATACACATTTGCCTTCCTTTGAGAAAAGGGGAATTTTGCCCCTAATCCATCTGAATGGTAAAATGAAAAAAAAAATGTCATAACATGCAAATCACAATACCTGTGAACCTCCTAACTCTACAAAGGAATGTATCAGGAGTTTCTTCTCATGGAAACGTCCAAGTCTCAGAAGAACCTTATAATTATAATCTGTATGTTTTTGTGTGTCTTTTATGGTGATTTTTTGCAATTACATTTCAGTAGTCATTGCCTTTCTATATGTTTTCTACAAGCCGGCACCTGAAAAAATTCATTTCCAGTTTCCATTTCAGTTCAACAATATTAAAGTTGTGTGTAGTAAGTTTTCAGAAACTGAACATTGTAATCAGGTCTTTCTGACTCCAAGTACATTATTCTCTCTGTTCTCCTTAATCTTTTCCAAATAACATAGTAGTGGACATCATGGACTTGCCAAAATCATTCATTGATTCCTTTGTCAAAGAATGAATTCTGGCAAGAAGGGACCACTGGTTTAGCACAGGATATGTATGGTATTCTGCATTGCCTAATTTGAACATAGATGCTGACAAAATAAGTACTTTTTTTAATGTTTTATCTTCTGCCATGGTATTTCAGTATTTAACAATAGACTAATTTCAACAGAATGAAAAGTATCTATAAACATAGATAGATATAGATATAGATATAAAAATCTAGACATACAGATATATATACATACATACATACACAAAAATATGCATATACAAGATACATACATACATCTATTTTTCTATATTTCTGCATTTATATCTATATATCTGGTGTATGGTATGTAGGAATAGAACATGTAAGGTAATTCCAATGCCTTACAGCAAGTTTACATGACCTCAAAGTTAATCTCCATTTCTTGTGACTAGGTCTGGGCCCCTGGGACTATAAAATACTGAAAACAGGAAGATAACAGGCTCTAGGGATCCTCATTATGTAAAATTTTTCTCAGTGAGGAGTGGGAACAGGGGAGCATTTCAACTTCAATATAATCCTTTCCTAGTTGTACCAGAAAATTAGAGAGAAGTCAAAGGGTGGGTAATTTTGGAATCCTGTCCCTGAAAGAGCATTACTCATTTTCAGGACAACTGGTGAATTATTCCTTCATAGTTTTAGAGATTTAAAGGACCTCAGAGAACCAAAAGGAATAATGAGTTTGTTTGGTTTGTGTGTGTGTGTGTGTGTGTGTGTGTGTGTGTGTGTGTGAGAGAGAGAGAGAGAGAGAGAGAGAGAGAGAAAGAGAATTCGCAGATCCAACCAATGACCTAAGGATACACAAGGAACCATGAAAAAAATGAGGGAGTTTTGTGCTTAGCCTTCTCTATTAATAAGACTATCATTACAGAAATACAAAAGTATGGCTGATTCAGATCTACGTAACCAGGAAAGAATAGATTGTATGAAGAACATCCATAAAAAACTTAGAAGCAGGAATAAACCACAGCATGGAACTACAGAGATAGAAACTGCCCATATCAGGAGTTGAAAGTGTGTTACACAGGAGGAGCAGAAGGGCTAAGCTGTTGGGAATAATTAGGAAATGAGTTAGAGAAATAAATATAAAAATACATATAGTTGTACAATAAAATATCCTTCCACCTTCACATACAAACTCCCACCTCTATCAAATCTCTCATTTTATTTTTGGCATCTTCACTAGGGAAAAAAAGTTAGTCAGCTGGAAAGTTCCAGAATTTCTAAGTACATGCATGGTCTGTAGAGATCAGAATATTTCTTTGGGCAGTTCAAAAAAAAGGGTCCTACAAATGAGGTGATAGGGGGAATGTCAAATTAGCAGACAGATACAAAAAGGTTGATGGAATGGAAATGAATGCTTCCCTTAGGTTGGAGACAATAAACAGCCTCAAGGTTTAAAACTTCAATGGAAGCTCAAAACTCATGGAGCTCCCCAGCACAACAATCTTTTTATGATCCAAAGGAATATATTGTACTACCAGGAAAAGGTACTCCTAAAGTTTCAATGCCAAAGACAAATTATTTTATTCCAACTTCACTAAGCATAAACCACATTTAACATAGTTTGCGATTATCCTTCTACTATTCCCTCTATTGTTCCCATTTCCCTAGGCATAAAGCATGTATAACTTGTCCTTTTCCTTCTATTCATCTATTCTTCTAGCTATCCATCTATCTATCCATCCATCCATCCACTATTCTATTTAGATTGATTACCCTCTACGTTTATTCCATGACATACAAATAGCATGATGTGTATTTCCTGATCTTCAGAAGACTAGTAGGGAAAATACATGTTATATATATCCAACAATACCTCCTCAACATGGTTATATTGTTTTTATAACTGAAAAAGTGAAGATGATAAGGGAGGGAATTCGAGATAGAGGAAACAAGATGAGAAGTAGCATAGATCCATAAGAGGTAACATGACCCAATGTATCCAAGTTTTGAAGTCATAGGTTCCTAGTTCAAAACTTGACTGGTTTCACAATTGAACATGAAACTAAATTTCTTTAAGGCTCATTTGCTTTATTAATGAAATGATGTTTTGGGTTGATTCCTAGAATACTTGCTTTAAATCTGTGATCCTATGACATTGTGTGCTGAGTAAGAAGTGAATTCCATTTAATATGATGGATAGAGTGATTCTTCCTAGAACTATATCCTTTAAGCTGTAAATGGCAATGCTTATGGATTTTCAATGCCATTCATGAAAAGTGAAAGGGCAATGAAGGGCACCATCTTTTATTGCCCTAGAGAACATTTCACAGAATGACTCTTAATCTAATATAGTATGGGCAGAGCCAAGATGGCAACAAGAGAGGAAAGTCTCTTAGGCGCTCTCTCATAAAACTTTGAAACTAAGGACTCTAACTACATTTTTGAGAGACAGAACCCACAGAGGGACCCAGGGAGGCAGTTCTCCTACTCAAGGTAACCTGGAAAAGAGCAGAAAGGCTCTGCTCCCCAGGGTTGGAGGGGCGGTCCCCAGAGGAAAAGAACTTCAGCCTCCCGGAGGCAGCCCCAGGGCACTGGGGTGGCTCACAGTAGCCAGGGAGTTTCCTGAGCTACGCCCCAGGGAGCACCAGGCACAAACTGGGGGAACAGTAGGGGGACCTCTGCCAGAGCGAGCATATGAAGCACAGCCCTCAGGGCACACAAAGAGCAGTGTGGCCAAGGCAGTCCAGATCCAGGAACAGAAGCAGGCAGAGCCCTTAAGCAGGAGCCCCCAGGGCATGAGCCCATTGAACTCAAGGAGGGGAGGCAAGAGAGACTGCAGAGCTCTGTCCTCTGCCCCTGGAAACAGGACTCTGGGATTCTGACCATATTTAGATCCTGATAGCAGTCTAGGCCCCCCAGAGAACAGCAAGGCCACCCCCCCACCTCATCCCCGTGGCAGAGTGGGGCGCATATGGTCCTTCACAGACCAGGAGGGAGGACAGATCCTCATTCACTGAGGCCCTTGTGGGAGTGTCCCAAAAGCTCAGGAAGCACCCCTAAAACAGGCTTAGGCTGGGAAAATGAGCAAGCAGAGAAACAAGAGGAACACCATTGAGAAATATTTTGCATATGAGCCCAAGAAGGATCAAAACACTCAGTCTGAAGATGAGGAAGCACAAGCTCCTGCATCTAAAGACTCCAAGAAAAACAGAAATTGGGCTCAGGCTATGGCAGAGCTCTAAAAAAGACTTTGAAAATCAAATGAGGGAGTTAGAAGAAAAACTGGGAAAGGAAAGAAGAGAGATATAGGAAAAACATGAAAATGAAGTCAGCAGCTTAGTCAAGGAAATCCAAAAAAATGCTGAAGAAAATAGCATGCTAAAGACCAGCTTAGGTCAAATGGAATAAAACAGCTCAAAAAGTTTTTGAGGAGAAGAATGCTTTAAAAAGCAAAATTGGCCAGATGGAAAAAGAGATAAGAAAGCTCTCTGAGGAAAACAAATCCTTCTGACAAAGAATAAAACTCAGGTAGATTGATGAATTTGCAAGAAAATCAGGAATCAATACTTCAAAACCAAAAGAATGAAAAATTAGAAGAAAATATGAAACATCTCATTGAAAAAACAACTGATATGGAAAAAAGATTTAGGAAAGATGATTTAAAAATTATTGAAATACCTGAAAGTCATGATCAGGAAAAGAGCCTTGACATCATTTTCAAAGAATTACAAGAAAATTGCCCTGATATTCTAGAAGCAGAGGGCAAAAATAGAAATGGAGAGAATCCACCGATCCCCCCGAGAAAGAGATGCCAAAAAAACAACCCCTTGGAATATTATGGCCAAGTTCCAGAACTCCCAATTCAAAGAGAAAATATTACAAGCAGCCAGAAAGATACAATTCAAATATCGTGGAGCTGCAGTCAGGATCACACAGGACTTAGCAGCAACTACATTAAAAGCTCCTAGGGCTTGGAATATAATATACTGGAAGACAAAAGAGCTTAGAATGCAACCAAGAATCAACTACCCTGCAAAAATGAATGTTAACTTCCAGGGAAAATGATGGATTTTCAATGAACCAGGGGAATTTCAAATGTTCCTGTTGGAATGGTCAGAGCTGAACAGAAGGTTTGATCTTCAAATACAGGACTCACGTGAAGCATAGAGATTGGAGGAGAAGGGGAAAATATGAGGGACTATGATGATGAGCTGCGTATATTCCTGCATAGGAAAATGACACTGATAATACTCATATGAACCTTCTCAGTTAATAGAGCAGGTAGAAGGAGCTTTTATAGTTGAAGCACAGGAGAAAGCTGAATTTGAAAATAAAATATGGTGTAAAAATGGAGTCAATAGAAAAAAGGGAAATGTAATGGGAGAAAGAAAAAGGAGAGGGGTAATACGTCAAGATATTTCATATAATAAGATTTTTCTTTATCACAATGAACTATTGCGATGATATGGAAGGGGGGAAAGCAAGGGGGAATGAGGGAATCTTTGCTCTCATCAGAGGTGGCTAGGAGAGGAAACAGCATATATACTCAATGGGGTATAAACATCTGGAGTAAGAAAGGGGGGACAGGGGGAAGGTGGGGGATGTGAGTGATGGACGAGAGAATGGACCATGGAGGAGAGTGGTCAAATATAACACATTTTCTCTTTTACTTCTCGCAAGGGGCTGGGATTGGATGACCTGTCGGGGACCATAGGGCCAGGTGGATGCTGGGCCTAAGGGGTGGTATGGGGGCTCAAGGCCTCTTGGCCTCAGGGCCAGGAATCTATCTTCTGCACCACTCAGTGACCCTACAGCAGAGTCAGAGTGAAAGGAGAAAGAAAATATAGTACATGATAGTGGAGAAATATGAAAGGAGAGAGTTGCGATCAGCGATGGCAATGGTGGAAAAATATAGAAGTAACTTTTGCGATGCAGTTTTCATAAAGAATATGATCCACACACGACAGAGTTGTTGGTGTTGGAACAAAGACTGAAGCACATTTTTTATTATTATTATTTTTGGGGGGTGCAGGGAAAATGGGGCTGGGTGGCCCACAGAGGGCTGCATAGCAGGGTGATCATTGGGTGTCTGAGGCTGGATTTGGACCCGGGTGCTCCTGGCTCAAGGGCCAATGCTCTGTCTGCCACCCAGCCACCCCTACTATTATTACTATTTTATTTTATTTTGTTTTTTTTCCCTTTTTTTGGTTTTTTGCAGGGCATTGGGGTTGGGGTGGCTTGCATGTCACACAGCTGAGTGATTATTGGCTGTAACAGGCCGGATATGGGCTTGGGTGCTCCTGGCTCCAGGGCTGGTGCTCTGTCCATTTCACCAACTGGCCATACCTACAATTATTACTATTTTTTTATTTTAATTTTTTTTTCTCCCCTTTACTTTATCACTCAAGCGAGTCTATATTTTTTTGGGGGAGGGGGTATTTTGTTTACTCTTAAGCAAGAATATTTTATTAATGTATAAAAAAAAGCATTATTTGTACAAAATGAGAATAAATAAACATTAAATTAAAAAAAATCTAATATGGTTTGACCATGTAAAATAGGATGTCTGGCAGTGAAGCCCTCCTTCCAAACTGAACAATTACTTCTACAAGTTAACCGGTTTAATTTAACCTGCCTTTCTGCACAATTTCTTTCTCTTAGGAGATTGTAGTAAAATCTGACAGGAAATGAGAAAAGAGTGATGGAGTTCTAGATTATAATTGTGAATTACCATACAGATTTTGTTGAATCTACATGTCCCAGAATTGGAAATGTTTGGACTCAATGTGACTATTTGGTTTAAATATTTATGTTTGCTCTGGGGTCTCTGCTAAATTATTTAAACCTAGGGGAGACTGAACTCAGATGGACCTTTCCCTCAAAATCAGAATAATACCAAAAACATGATGAGTTGAATCAGCTATGTATTGGCACAGCTGAATAAGGTTTAGCAAAGTGCTTGCTGAAGAGGAAAACTGAACAAAAGGCAGATAAAATAAAAGATATAGAGAACTCCTGGTTGTGGTTTTTACATCACCTGGATGTGGGAAATGGCTGTAAAAGAATCAGTGAAACATTTATAGTCATCTCCCTTAAGGATATTGCCATATAAGACTGAGAAGAAGAGTAACTATTTCGGTAGATTGGGGAGAGTAGAAACACTGGGAAACAAACAAAGGGAAAACCAAAACTAGCAAAATTTTTAAATCAGTAGAGTGAATCTAGGCAATTCAATTGAGCTTTCATCATAGTTTATAAAATTTCAAAAGAATCACCTGATGATCAAATAAGTGTACAAAGCAGTTCTTTGGCTCAAACCAGAATTAACCTGGTGACCTGCCAAGTAGGGTCATAAAACCTCTTGAGTTGCAAAGATCAGAATTTATCAAATGCAAATTGCACTTGAGCACAACTTTAGCAACAATTCTAGTGTATGTTTAATCAAACTCTACTTAGAGACATCTAATGATGGGTATATTCTACCTCCTGAGATAGTTTATTCCTTTTTTTTAAAGGTTTTAATTTCTCACAAAATTTTTTTTTCTTATGGAAAGTAAAAGTTTCTTTTCTAAGCTGAGGATTGGGTGTTTTATTTGAGTGAGTTCATTCTTCCTCTCATCTAATGCACACAAAGATTGCAATTAATGATTTAAAAGTTCAAGCTTTCAACTTGTAAGCTTTTAAAAAATATATATATATATATAGAAGGGGTGGCTAGATGATGCAGTGGATAGAGCACCAGCCCTGAAGTCAGAAGCACCTGACCTCATCCTTTAAACTTTTCATTTTGCATATTTTATAGTGTTCATAATTCTTAGTATAGTAGAGGATTTGAACATTTGTAAAGTTATTATGTATTGAGGTTCCAACTCTTATTTCTTTCCCACTATCAAATCAGCAATTAAAAAAAAAACAGGGACTTGGGGTGGCTAGGTGGCGCAGTGGATAGAGCACCTGGCCTAGAGTCAGGAGTACCTGAGTTCAAATCTGGCCTCAGACACTTAATAATTACCAAGATGTGTGGCCTTGGGCAAGCCACTTAACCCCATTTGCCTTGCAAAAAAAAAGTAATAAGGAGATGATAATATACCCAACTGCCCTCCATGAATTGAAATCAACAGAGATAAGTTGTATTTAGTTAAAGAAACTTATTTTCTTAAGATCTGACCCTGATTGATCCATTTCATTGTTATAAGGTTGCAGCCAATTATTCATAACCCTTTTGGGGTTTTCATGGCAAAGACACTAGAGTGGTTTGACATTTGCTTCTCCAATTCATTTTTTAGATGTGAAAACTGAGACATACAGGATTAAGTGACTGCCCAGATCACATAGCTAGGTTTGAACTCATTTCTTTGTTCTATTCACTGCTTCATGTAGTGGCCCTAATTGACACATACTTAATAAATTTAGCTTGTCCCTCTATCTCCTCAGCAAAATAAATGTCTTTCTTCTTCCCCACACCTCCACCTCTCCAACTTTGTTTGACTTGATCTCCCCAGTCAAAGGTAAATTCTGTGAGAGCAATTCCCATTTCCTTTCAGTCTCTTAAGTATGAGAGAAATCTATCATTTTAGGCTCAGGTGATTAGACTTGGAGAAAACACTATTTTTCCTGAATCAAACAATCAAACTAAATGTGTCCACCTCCAGGAAGCAATCAAAAGCACTGTGAGAGACTGGTTCACACCCTAGGAACTTGGTCTAAAATGGAGATGCTACCTCAGAATCAAGGCAATAGCCAAGAGAGTACTGGGCAATCTAATTGAGAAAGGGTCCTTGGCCTTGGACAGGATATAAGAAAATTGAAGGAAGTCAGTATTTTCCTCACTTTCCTCTAAGAAGATTCTCCATCCACAAGCACAGAAATATAATCTATTGTATGATTGCCTAAAAATTCCTAGCAAATTGAATTGAAGCACAAAGAGGGCAGTGAATAAATAGAGATGGTTAGACAGGGAACCTAATCTATGGACAGAAAGAAATTTTTCCTGAGAACTGAGAATTTGGACTTTTTTGAGTATATAAAAAAGAAAAAAAAACCAACTCTGTAAATCCAAAGGGAAGGAAACTAAGTGGGCCTTCCAATTCAACTGTTTGGGGAATTCTCTCCTTTTCTTGAGAGAAGTTACAATGATAAGGATTCTGTGGGAGAGGAAAGGTTAGACAGAGAAATCTATTTTATAATTTGTTCTTTTTGCTGACCACCTATCTTATACTTAATCACATTACTCAAACACACTGACCCAACTATATGCTCCAACCCCATCCTAAATTCCAAGCTACCTGAGATGAGGTTATTGAACCTTAGCAAAGTACTTTGACCCTCCCCATAGGTCCCTAGGCACAAGACATGCCCCTAACAATGAAACAGTCTTTCAGTTATAATCGCTCATCTAACTGTCCTTAATTACTTCAAAGTTAGTTCTTTGAGCTACAACCCTCACCTACATATCCTGCATTATCTCATCTCCACTCTCTAAGCTACTGCCTTCCCATCTATATATCCCTAATTACCCAATAAAGCTCATCTCCTCAGTTGTTTCCTTTTAGAAATTCATTTCCTAAATACAGTCAAACCTACACTAGAACACATCCCAAAGCATTTTTTAAACTTCATCAACTCCATGACTAGGGATCAAAGCTAGGAGGCCAAACTCAAAGACATTAAATTGCAGTAATCTAAGGACTCTACTCTGGTTGAAAGTACATTCAGTTTCTTTTGGAATAGATTTGCCAATTTTCGGCCCATGTATATAGTTCAAAGCATTCTGGGACAACTTAGAAAATTACAGCATTTCTAAGAGAGGGAAGGATTAGAAGAAGAGGGGTATCAGCTAAGGAAATGCAGTGGCAGAATTTATAATCAAATTAAGAAATCATTTTCAGTTCAAGAGTAGGAGCCAGGAGAAAGATAACTAAGGAATATGGGAGTGTTTGGCTTCCAACTGAATGTAGGGAGATTGTTAATTTACATTACAAAAACTAGAGTCTGTCTGTATTGGTACCTATGGGCAGGTGTGTGAGTATAAGACAAAAGTCTTAACCTCAACCTGATCAAAAACTGAGATTAGATCAGGTCTGTCCCACCAAATTCTGAGTTAGCCTAGGGTATATGTCCTTCTCCCTTGCAGGAGAAAGGTTCAACCTCAAAGCCATATTCACCATGAATAGTGAGTTCTTATAACAGAATATAATGTCTTTGGGTTTGTCAAACAGATTACTGCAGTCCTTTTTTCTTTTGAACCTATCTTAATCCATTACTCCATTACTCTGTTTCTAACCTACCAAGCAGTTTTGATTACTGCCACTTTATAGTGTAGTTTTAGATTTTGTTGAGCTAGGACACCTTCCTTTACATTATTTTCATCTGTTTCCGTGATATTTTTTTTAAAGTTTTTGCAAGGCAATGGGTTAAGTGACTTGCCCAAGGCCACACAGCTAGGTAATTATTAAGTGTCTGAGGCCACATTTGAACACAGGTACTCCTGACTCCAGGACCGGTGCTCTATCCACTGTGCCACCTAGCCGTCCCATTCCGTGATATTCTTGACCTTTTTTTGCTCCAGATTAATATTGTTGCTATTTTTTTCTAGCTTGGTAAAGTATTTTGGTATTTTGATTGGTATGGCACAATTCCTAATACTTACATCATTGCATTTGAAGATTTGAAGAGTGGAAAATATAGAGGTAACTATCTGATCAGTCCTACAGTACTGAAAAATCTCCTCGTTATGTCCGTGGTTAACAAACTTTCAGCTCTGGCATATCCTACTGAAAGGTGGATGTGAATGAAGAAACTCCATGGAAACTAGGGATTTCTATCAAGAATCTAAGAAGAAGACCTAAGGCTCAATTGATTTTCTATACACACTTAGCTGTGATAATTATTTCTGCCTTTTCACCAGACCTGGATTAGTATGTCAGCAAGTTAAGTTCCCTGGATCTTCAAATGTCATAAATTTTTATTATACTAATAGATGTCTCCCATTTTAGCATGCTCTCAAAGGCTCCCTCATCTGTGAAATGCATTTTGCCTTGCAAAGTTCCTACCTGGTCTATCCTTTCTACTGGACACCCAATGCTAGGAACAAAAAGGATGCATCCACAACCGTCTGTCCATTGGAATGTGGTATTAGGTAGTATTTATGAGAATGGATGTTTCTGACTTACTATTTTTTTTAAAAAGAATTCTCCTTGAAAAGTTGGACTGTCTTGTTTCTTAGATATTGTATCCCATACACTGAGAATAGGGAAATGATTGAGATTGCTATATTCTATTATTGCTTCTTCCCAGTCTTTCTTTGGCTTCAGTGATGGGAAGAAATGTTGGACTCAGGAAACTTCATTCTCCAAGATGAAAACCAAAAGAACCCTTATGTGTTACCTGCTCTTGGTATACTTCCTTTCCAAATCATGGAGGTAGAGGGAATTGAGTAATAAATATCCACCAATGAGGAGAGTTCCCATACCATTGACCCTTTGAGCATCTAATTTGCATCACCCAAATCTATTTACTTAATGAAATTTCATTTCATTTTTCATTTTGT